>NC_057800.1:419347469-419399484 GCF_018294505.1 Triticum aestivum
TCTTTTCCTTTGTTGAAAAAAAAGAAGAGAAAATAATGATATGGAGCCCTTCGGCTCGTTATTGCTTACCGGATGTAGGTGATGCACAAAGTGTCAGATAACGCATGCAAGAAAGAAACTAATGCATGAAATGGACAAGTTGTGCGGAGCACATGGGGTTTTATTTATGCACAGGATCTGCGCCCGGCTTTGTACAAAGGATTATATGCAACAGCGGCAAGACTTGTACAAAAGGTGGTTGCCGGAACGGGTTCCGGCAACCGCGCCCTACGGGAAAAACTTACGAAGATGTTCTATGTTCCAGGAGTTGCTCACCGGAATGCCATCTTCGGTCTCAAGGCGGACAGCGCCGGGCCTTGTGACTCGTTTCACCCGATAAGGGCCTTCCCACTTCGGCGTCAACTTGTTGGAATTCTTGGCGGACTGAACGCGCCGAAGAACAAGGTCGCCTTCCTCGAAGCTTCTGGCCTTAACTTTGCGGCTATGGTAGCGGCGCAAAGCTTGCTGGTATCGAGCAGCTCGTACAGCAGCCTGAAGACGATCTTCCTCAAGGAGCAGCGCATCGTCTTGTCGCAGCTGTTCTTGCTCAAGCTCATCATAAGCGAGCACTCGAGGCGATCCATATACGAGTTCCGTGGGGAGAACTGCCTCTGCTCCATAGACTAGAGCGAAAGGCATCTGGCCAGTGGCTCGATTTGGCGTCGTTCTGATCGACCAAAGAACCACCGGCAGCTCCTCGATCCAGTTTCTTCCGCACTTGCGCAGCCTATTGAAAGTTCTGGTCTTGAGCCCGCGCAGCACTTCAGCATTTGCCCTCTCTGCTTGACCGTTGCTTATCGGATGAGCAACAGAAGCGAAGCAGACCTTGGCGCCAAGGTCTTGGACATACTGCATGAAGGTGCGGCTCGTGAATTGCGTGCCGTTGTCGGTGATGATCCTGTTAGGGATCCCGAAACGGCAAACAATTGACCTGAAGAACTTGACTGTTGACTGTGTTGTCACCTTCCTCACTGGTTGTACTTCCAGCCACTTTGTGAACTTGTCGATTGCGATGTACAAGTACTCAAAGCCCCCGATAGCTCAGGGGAAAGGGCCGAGGATATCGAGCCCCCAGACCGAAAATGGCCAGGATAAAGGGATCGTCTGGAGAGCTTGAGCTGGCTGGTGTATCTGTTTGGAGTGGAACTGGCACGCTTCACACTTGGTTACTTGTGTAGTTGCATCCTGGAGGGCTGTCGGCCAAAAGAAACCTTGCCGGAAAGCTTTGCCGGCAAGTGCTCTTGCGCCAATGTGGTGGCCACATATGCCTCCATGTATCTCTGCCAACAGCTTTTGTCCATCTTCCCGGCAAATACACTTCAATTTCACACCGTTGAGTCTTCTTCTGTACAGTATGCTATCGACAAACTGGTACATACTTGACTGCCGGGCTACTTTTTCCGCTTCTTCTTGCTCTTCGGGAAGTTCTCCTGTCTGAAAGAAATGGACAATCTGCTGTGCCCATGCTGGAGCTTGTGGCTCGACAACAAGGACTAAAGGCACATCTGCTGCTGCGGGAACATCCGCTTCTACGGCAAGGACTTGCGGCCCTACTGGAGCTTGATGTTCCCCGGCAAGCTTGCCGGAGCAAAACTTGTCAGGAGCATCTGCTTCAATGGAACAAACCATAAGGCTTGCCGGAGCAGACTGCCCCTCAGCATCCTTGGTGTTGATCTTGGGGGCTTTCTTGGCGGCGGCTTCGAGGATCTCTACCGGAAAGTAGTCACCAGAAACCAACTTCCTCTTCTTGCTTTGTCCAGTTGATGGTGTTACGGATGGTTGAGTCAACTTGAGCACAAAGATCCCTGGTTCCACAGGTAACTTTAGTGCGGCGCACTTTGACAGGCCATCAATAATGTCGTTCTGAGCTCTTGGGATATGCTCCATCTGTAGGCCGTCAAAGTGCTCTTCTAGCTTCCTCACTTCATCAACATATGCTTCCATCAATGGACTCTGGTAGTTCTTGTTCACTTGGCGGACGACAGGCTGTGAGTCACCCCTGACAATGAGCTTCTTGATCCCAAGGTCTGCTGCGATTCTGAGACCGGCAAGCAATCCTTCATACTCTGCAGTATTGTTGGTTGCTTGCTCCTTGGGAAAGTGCATCTGGACTATGTACTTGAGGTGCTCTCCGGTGGGCGCGACAAGCAGCACGCCTGCACTGGCGCCTTGCAGCGAGAAGGCACCATCAAAGTACATCAGCCACTCTTTGTTTGCCTCTTTGACGGGGATGCTCATCTCTGGAATTTCTTCATCTGGTGTTGGCATCCATTCTGCTATGAACTCTGCCAATGCTCTACTTTGGATAGTTGAAGTGCTCTCAAACTTGAGGCCAAAGCTTGACAGTTCCAGCGCCCACTCGACAATCCTGCCTGTCGCTTCTGGATTTTGCAGTATCCTCTTCAGTGGAAAGCGAGTGACGACTGTGATCTCATTTGCTTGGAAGTAATGGCGCAGCTTTCTCGAGGCCATGAGGAGGCTGAAAAGCAACTTCTGCACACCATAGTACCTTGATCTAGCCCCCTGTAGAAGGGAACTGACAAAGTAAACCGGACGCCGCACCATTCTCTTCTGCATCTTATCATGCTCCTACGCAGATCCATCTCTGTCGGGACCAGAGCTTGTCGGCGAAGCCCCCTGCTTGTCGCTGGATGCATCTGCCGTGGTTGCTGGCTCATCATCTGCCTCCCTCTCCGCCACTAACGCAGCACTAACCACTTGATTGGTTGCCGCTATATACAGCAGCAACTTCTCTTGCGGCTTAGGTGCGACAAGTGTTGGAGTGGAGGACAGGTATCTCTTCAAGTCCTGCAGCGCAGCCTCCGCCTCCGGAGTCCATTTTATTGGACCTGCCTTTTTCAAAATTTTAAAAAATGGCAGGGCGCGCTCAGCAGATCTAGAGATAAACCTGCTGAGAGCAGCCACGCAACCGGCAAGCCTTCGTACATCCTTGACGCACTTTGGTGTTTCGATCTGCTCAATGGCCTTGATCTTGTCGGGATTGGCTTCAATTCCCGCTGAGACACGAAGAACCCGAGAAGCTTGCCGGAAGGGACTCCAAACACGCACTTCTCGGGGTTAAGCTTGAGGTTGATCTTGCGCAGATTTGCAAATGTCTCGTCTAAATCTTGAATCAGGGTCACCCTGTTCTTGCTCTTGACCACTATGTCATCCATGTAGGCTTCCACATTTCTGTGCATCTGCGGCTCAAAAGTGTGGTGGACTACCCTTGCGAATGTTGAACCAGCATTCTTAAAACCGAAAGGCATCCGTACAAAGCAGTACGTGCCACACGGGGTGATAAATGCGGTTTTCTCTTCATCCTCTTCTGCCATGAAGATCTGATGGTATCCTGAGTATGCATCAAGAAATGAAAGCAAATCACATCCGGCTGTGGAGTCAACAATCTGGTCAATGTGCGGCAAGGGAAATGGGTCTTTGGGACAAGCTTTATTAACATCAGTGAAGTCAATACAAAGCCTCCATTTCCCGTTAGCCTTGCGCACGACAACAGGATTGGCCAACCACGTGGGATGGAGCACTTCTCTGACAACGCCTGCTGCTTCCAACTTCTTGATTTCTTCTGCGATGAATTCTTGGCACTCCACTGCCTGTTTCCTGACTTTCTGCTTGACGGGCCGCGCATGAGGACAGACGGCAAGGTGGTGCTCAATTACTTTCCTGGGAACACCGGGGATATCAGACGGTTGCCACGCAAACACGTCGACATTCGCCCGCAGGAAAGCAACGAGCACGCTTTCCTATTTGGGGTCAAGAGTGGTGCTGATGGTGAAGGTACCACCAGTGTCGTCCTCCTTGGCGGACACCTTCTTGGTCTCAGGTGGAGCTGCCATTGCCTTCTTACACTTGCCGGTGGAGCTCGATGGTGCGTCCTCGACGGTAGCGCAGCACTCCGAAGAGGTGCGCTTGCCGGAGTGGGCATCAGAGCTCTTGTCGGACTTGGTCTTCTTTTTCCCCCTAGGAGCTTCAGCGACAAGTGTCTTGCGTTCTGCTACGGCTGCTGCTTCCCGGTAGATCTTGTCGGCACAGATAAGAGCATCCTTCTTGTCGCCAGGGACAGAGATGACACTTATCGGGCCTGGCATTTTCAGTATGTTGTACGCATAGTGAGAGGCTGCCATGAACTTGGCGAGTGTCGGACGGCCAAGGATTCCATTGTAAGGTAATGGAAAGTCAGCAACATCAAACGTGACCCTCTCAGTCCTGAAGTTCAGCTTGCTGCCAAATGTTACCGGCAACGTGATCTTTCCCTTCGGCTTGCTCCTTCCCGGGTTGATTCCTTGAAATGTACCGGTCTCCTCGAGCTCGCTGTCAGGGATCTGGAGTTTCTGGAGCACCGCGGAGGAGATCAGGTTCAAGCCGGCCCCGCCGTCAACTAGCATCTTAGTGACCTTGAGGTTGCGGATTGTTGGTGAAACCAACATCGGCAAGCACCCGACCGCAGTTATGCGATTAGGGTGGTCCTCAATATCAAAGATGATAGGCGTGCTGGACCATTTCAGAGGCTTGCGTGACTTGACGGGTGGTTCTGCTGCATTAACTTCCCGCACCCACTACTTGAGCTGACAGTGCGAGGTATGCAGAGAAGCACCACCGTCAACGCATAGGACCTCTGTGGCTTTCTAGAACTCCTGCTCATCAGTCTCCTCATCATCCATGTCTTCATCGTCGTCGTCATCTTCATCCTTGTCGCGGCCGCGAGGAGGTCTGTCTCCTTGCCGCTGCTTGGCCTTGCCGCGGCGTCCTCCTCGGCCGGGACGTTTCTTGCCGGATCCCCCAGCACCTTCCTGGGCCTTCTCCTTGTCGTGCCGCTCGTATTCATCTTTCTGTTGCTCAACAAGCTGCTCGACTTTCTTGCAGCTCTGGAGATCATGGCCCTTGGTGCGGTGGATCTTGCAATACTGCTTGTTGGTGCTGTCCTGCTTGTCGGTGACCGCCACCTCCGCGGCAACCTCCTTGCCGGAGTCACCAGCTTTGGCTTTCTTGGCGCCACCACCGTTGCCGGACTGCTCAACAACTAGCACCTCTTTGCCTTTCCTCTTCCTGTTGTTCCGCCGCCGGTTTTTCCTTGCCGGGGCAGCATCTTCACTGTCAGATCCTCCCGCTCCTACATTCTCTCCGGGGAGTCTCCTCCCTTCCTCAGCACGTGCACACTTGTCGGCCAGTGCATATAACTCACTGACATCCCTGATCTTGTGCATCGCCATTTCCTCCCGCATCCTGCGGTTTCGCATGTTCTGATGGAACGCGCTGATCACCGCGGCAGGGTGGACGTCTGGGATGTTGTGCTGCACACTGCTGAGTCTCTGAATGTACTTGCGCAGGGGCTCTCCTTCCTTCTGGGCGAGCAGATGAAGATCACTCTCCTGGCCATGAGGCTTGTGTCCGCCTGTGAAGGCGGCGACAAACTGATGGCACAGATCAGCCCAAGAGGATATGGAGTTGTCTGGCAAGTGCATGAGCCAGGATCTGACGTTGGGCTTGAGCACCAGCGGGAAGTAGTTGGCAAGGATCTTGTCATCCCATCCCCCGGTAGCCTGCACCGTAATGGTGTAGATGCTGAGGAACTCCGACGGATGCGTCTTGCCGTCGTACTTCTCCGGTACATCTGGCTTGAAGTTCTTCGTGCTGGGCCACTGGACTTGCCGCAGCTCACGAGTGAACCAGGGCAACCTACCGCGTACGGTAGATCGCCTGGTTCCCCTGGCGCATGCATGTCAACAAAGGGCCCAGCGCGCTTGTCGGGTTGACGTCGCGCTTCTCTTCGGCGCTCGATGCGAGTTCGAGCGTATTCTTGTTGTTGATCATGAAGAACTTGGCACTGATCGCGACGAGCTCGTGGATCCGACGATGCGGTGGAGTCGCTGTCGAGGTGGATCCGGCGAGTCGGCGATCTTGGCCTTCGGGGTGGTGATTGCATGGTAGTTGCACCTCCACCCATTTCGTCGCCACCGGCTCGCGCCCGGCAACCCTGCCGCGGCAGCGACGCGCTCGGCCGCCATGGAGTGTCGCCGTTGGTGTAGCCGATGAGACTCTGAATGGTGGCCCTCCATTCGTCGATCTTGTCCGACGTCGGAGGGTAATCTAGGAGCAGTTGAGCTCGCGCCAAAGCTTTTGCTAGAGTGGTGGGTGGCAGTGGCGGACGGCGTGAGGAGCGGGACGTGCTCGAACTTCTAAAGATGTTAGAAGGAGCAGTATCCCGTCCAGGCGACCGTGCCCCGCTCGTGCCAGCACGCTGGCGTGCATGCTGGTCTTGAGCGCCCTGAGATCCACCAGCTTGGTCTTGGCCTATCATGCGTATGGCACTGCGAGTGCCATGACGCTGTTGGTCTTGCGCCTCCTGAGAGTGGCTTGGAACATGTACAGTCGCCGAGGTTTGTGCAGCCTTGTCCTTGGACCTGGCAGCATCATAAGCTTCCTCGTCGACGTCCATTCTTCCGCCGCGTCCATTCCACCACCCGTTTGCTCCAACGGTGGCGGAAGTGACGTGGACGGAGCGGCTGCCGCCGAAGTCTTCTTCTTCGGTGGCATGTTGATGAAGGGAATGAAGATCTAGCTCGTGTGAACGCCGGATCAGGTTCACACAATCTCGACGCCCCCCAAGACCTGGCGCACCAAAGATGTCGGGGAAACTGATCCACGAACATCTATGGGGCCGGTGGACCGAGCCCCTTTCAGTTCGGCGGGGGGTGGAGATCACACAAAGAGCAGATCGAGGCGAAGCACACGAGCAGTTTACCCAGCTTCAGAGCTCTCCGGAGAGATAACACTCCTACTGCTGCTTGTTTGATTATCTTGTGTTCTTGCTCCAGAGAGAGAGCGTAGTGTTTTTCTGGGTTCCGAACCAGTCGAACCTGTCAAACCAGTCGAACCAGTCGAACCTCCTCTACGTTGCACATGGGCCTCCTTTTATACGCTAAAGGGGTCACCGACAGGTGGCAACGCAGAGAAGGGTACAAATGTAAAAAGCGAGGTGGTTGGTACAGTTACTTGTACAGTGCACCCTACCTAACCCCGACGGCAGGGGACAAGGGCATTAAATGCCCGTCTGAGTCGCCCAAACAGTGCAGAAAAGGACCGTTAGGGGCGCCACCGTTCGCCACGATGGCGATCTTGTCAGCTTCGCATGCCACTGCGCACCGCTGGCTGCACAGCCTCCCGCCACCCGCGCCTGGAGAGGCCCCCAGAGCGACACGTTGGTGGATGTGCTGGAGCGTGGGCACAGAGTGGCCGCATGCCGTGGCAAGCGCCTTGCCGCTGCTGTTATCTTGTCGGGTCCGGAAGCTTGTCGCTCACTGGGCCTCGAGGTACCTTGGTTGGTCTTCCCGGCAAGCTCCTCTTGCCGGGGCCTTGTTGCCTTGCCGGAGCGCGTGGCGCGTCGCGGCAAGTTCCTTGGAGTGCCTTGGTTGGCCTTCCCGGCAAGCTCCTCTTGCCGGGGCCTTGTCTCCTGAGCTTAAATACTTTGTTCTTGAATGGCTCCAAGGGAACCACGGAGGATCTTGGCGTTCGCCCAGCAAGTCTTGCCGCGGGGTGCTGCAACTGCCCGTGCACAAGTTCGGGGTACTAGGGTACCCCTATTGTAGTACACCGACAGATATGAAATTGGGGTTTGACGTCTAGTGGTCCGCCTATTCACGGTTGATTTTACAGTGCTCCCATTATGTCTTAAAGAGTCCTTGGCTATGCTGACTTGGGGACACTTCGTATGTCATGTGCACTGCCTTGTACATGATGGTGTTGTACGATCGAGCCCGTATGGGCCCCACCACGAAAACTTTGGACGAAATCTCAATCATATATTTGTTCCGGCTTATTCTGCAAGTCAATCCTTTGTTTTGTTTTCAGTTGTGGTATTCGAGTTGCTTCGAAGTCAAATGTTGATTCCATACCTTTCCTAAATGGTGTTCTCATACTCCGATGTGAATACAAATCCTTCTCGATCATCGAGCTTGTCATCTAAATTTCTTCTCAACCGGTGTGTCTCTATTCAAGTGGATCTGATCATTTTCAACATCAGCAAGATCCAATTTCAGTTCTTCTCAATGGTGTTACCTTCATCCGTTCCAAGTTGACTTTGTTTTTCCCACCCGCCCATCCCTTTTTATTCAAGGACTCAGATGTCTTAATCAAGTATCCATTTTGTTCATGTGAAGTCTCTCCATTCTTTTCCGTCAATATTCTTATCCGGTGATTCTCAAGAAGATGCTAACGGAGCTTCAAGTTCATCATTCTTCGTTTCTTTTATCTTCTCCAGTGGTTCCAATTCAAGCTTTGTGGATCATATTCTTTTCTCATTTCAAATGCCTTCTCATGCCGGTGCACCTCTTAATCATCCACTCTTGCTATTCGATTATTCGGGAGTGCTAAAGATATCTCAGAAGGATCGTCTTGTCATTCAAGATCCGTTCAACCTATTTCGAGGTTGTTATCTCATTCAAGCCATTTAAATCAACCGGTGCAATCTCTTTTCAAAATCGTTCAACGGTGTATCTTTTCAGTGGTCCCTAACCCATAGGTCTTTTTCCAGGATCTTACCTGACTCTTCTAATTTTACCAGAGCTATTCTCAAATCTTTTAAAGTTTGACATAAGAATGAATTATCATCAGTCAAATGTCTTCTCCAAGATCTGTCAAAATCTTTTCATTATTGGCTCAACCTCTTCGCTTTTGATTCTTCCGGAGTGTCTAAACAATTCTTGGTGATGTTTCCCGTCGTCATTCTCGGATTTTGAAGACCGAAGAAGAATTTTCCTCCATATCTTGCTCCATTCTCTTCAAGATTCGTGGCTCAAGTTTGTTGCCATCATCTCATAATTATTTTTCATAATGAGAATTATTTTCACCCATCTGAAGCAACTCAGGAGTATTTTTCAGTTTGATTATCCTGAGGCCATCATCTCAGAATTATTCATTATCAGCTTTCAGCTCTCTTTCTCTAAATCTAACCGGTGCATCATTCAAGTATATTCTCTAATAGTTCATGATATCTTCCTTCTCTTGTATCTAAACTCTCTCATGTATTTTCTTTCATTCTCAATTCTTACGGTGGTTCTTCCAAGATTTTGTCTTCCTTCGTTCATCATATCAATTTATTCGTTGTTTCAACCGGACCGGTGGTTCGTTGAAGACCTTTCTCAAGTTGACGCTATATCTATCTTAATCCTTTTCAAGAGAATAAGTAGTATGCCAAATCCGTTTGCTCGTCATCAATTAAATTGGTGAAGGATACGCATAACGTAATTCTTATTCGTGTCTCATCCAAGTGATCAATTCCTTATTCCGGAGGTTCATCAAATTCTTGATTTCTTTTGTTCATCTTTTTTTTCTGGAGTTCTAGTTTTTCCGCATTATCTAGTCGTGAAGCTCCATCTAAATCATTGCAAGTCTTCACCTTGGGTTTTCAACTTCTCTTTCCTTTCGTTTGATCATTCTTTTAATACCGGAGTTCTTCATGGAGGCTCTACATGTTGGTTTCATCAAGGACGTAATTCCTTCTCGAAGTGTTCATCAAGATTCTTTTCTAAGGAGTTCAAGCATTCTTCATCTTGCAATCCGGAGTGCAATTCTTTCTTCCGTATCATTGGAGGTGGTATTATGTCATTCTTGATAATTTGAGTTCATGTTTCATGATTCACATCTTGTTAAGAACTAGGTATTTTAAATCCATCAACCTCTTCGTTGGAGTTATCTTGGATTATATTTCACCTAAACCTTTCCCTAAGGATTGTTGTTATTTGTAGTGCTTTTAAATGATCCAAGCTCTTCATTTATCCTCCCGGTGAAATAGTTTTCTCATCCCCTTGTTCTTATAAATCCAATCTTGTCTTTCGTTAGTGGCGGAATTTCACCTCATAGCTATGAGATGTTTTCCATAAGCCCACAACAAGCTTACTCTTTTCGTTGTTGGTTTTCCAACAACTCCGCTCGAACTTTCCCCTAAAGATGATTTTCAAGATCATTTGAGATAGAAGATATTGTTTTCTCATCCATTCATTCCATTCCATCTTCTCATTTCTTCCGGATGCGTTGTGATGTTGCTCTCTTCGACCCATCTTCGTGTTTTGTCAAGATCATGTTTAATTCCTTCCATTTACAGTCGAAGTGCTGTCCAAATTATATCATTCTTATTCTTTCTCTATCTTGTTTTAACCGGAGTGTTGTCATAATTGATCTTTATCGACCCTTGTATATCTCGTTTCTACCGGAGTGTTTTTCAACTTTGATCACCTCCATGGTATTATTCCTTTCAAGTTGTTCAACTTTTCAAGGTTCTTTGGTTTCACTCGTTTGTCAAAGAAGCAACTTAGTTTTACCTCTTCTCTTTTCTCTTCTGCTTTTCCTCCGGTGCCATTCTAGATCTTGGGACGAGATCCTCTTGTAGTGGTGGAGTGTTGTGACGCCCCAAGAGCGGAGCTTCAGATGCCTTTCGTGGTTTCCGGGTTTTGTTGTGTGTTTTGTTTCTTCTGTTGCATTCATCTTTGCATCATGTGCATTGCATCATGTCATCATGCCATTTTTTCTCAAAGCCAACTAAAACTCACTTAAATAAATTGTATGGATCTTCGGTCCATTTAACCCGAGGGAATTCACGTGGTGGTTCTCTTTACAACTTATATCCCAATATTAGGGAGCTATAATAAATATTCCACTATTTCGGAATTCAGCTTAACATACTGGCAATTTAATTCCCATGCCTTTTTCCTGCTTCAAGTTTGGTCCTCAAACTTTGCCCATTTTTTCTTTCATCGCTTTCCCGATCTCCACAAAATTCCGAACATTTTTGGACTCTCCAAAAATATGTTTGTTAATTTAAACTTATTTGAATCATATTCAAATGTGTTTGAATGCAATCCTTTCAAGCGGTGCCAAATGCATTTACTCGGAACGAACTCATTTTTATGAGTCCGGGAGATTTAACCGCATGCCCAAATTCTTCCTCTAACCTTCTCTTCTCTCTTTTACTTTCTCTTATTTTTCTTTGTTTTTGTAAAGAGAAGAATTAAGAGGGAGAGAGAGAGAGAGAGCCCAGCCTGGCCATTTGGGCTTCCAGCAGCCCCGTTCCACCAGTGGCCCAAGGTCCAGCGCCGGCCCACTCCCTAACCTAACCCTAGCGAGCTTTGCTCGATCTCCTCTGTCCTCTCCTGATTCCCTCTTCCCCGCCGCCAGGAGAGCGTGCGCTGCTCTCCTACTCCCGCATCGCTCCTCCTTCTCTCCCTCGATCTTTTTCCCTGGAGCGCCGCCGAGCTTTCGTCCCTCTCCCTCGATGCCCTCCTTCTCCCTCGTGCTGCACCCCCAGAAACCATGCGTCGCACCCGATCCTCTCCCTCTCGCATCCGCGTGCCTCCAGCGCCAGACCCCGCGCTCCACCCGCGCCGGAGAAGTGGACCACGCTGGAGCCCCGTTGGCCTCCTCGCCGTCGTTGCGCCCTTTCCATCAACAGCAGTGCGCCGGATCCCTTCCCTTTGCTCGATCCCACACTCGAGCATGCGTTCAGGGAACCTCCCGCGTGCTCGGCTCCTCTTGCCGCCCGCTGCTCCGGCTCCTTCCGGCCGTGCACCTCCCTTCCCGATGTCCTCCTCGAGCTGCCCCGACCTCCGGGGAGGACGTGCCTCCCCTCCAGCCGTGAGACCCTCTCTGTCGCGCCATCCCTACCTCCCAGGGTCGTCGCCCTGCCCTGCCAGGGGCCTCGTCATGGCTGCCCACAAGGTTCCCGCCGCCGGCGCCTGTTCCCGGCCGGATCCACCGCCCGCGACTTCGTTCCTCCGCTCCGTCTCTCCTACTGCTTTGTCCCCACGCCACCCGGTGACCCCGTCATCACTTCGACCGGCGAGTCCAAGCCGCCGAGCTCTTCATCTTGCTGCTGCTCCGCCATCGACCTCCTGTTGCTGCAGGACCATCCCCACCGGGCGCTGTGGGCGTGTTGTTTCTTCTCCCTCAAGGTCGGAAGGACGCCAGTTACACGAAACCGCCAAGTACTCTATGAACGGATGCGTCAAGGACGCCTTGGAAATCGCCAAGTACACCACTTACAAGATCACACGGATGCTCGAACGAGTGCTAAACGAAATGCAAAGTACCACGGCGACAGTCGGCTTGTACCCCTACACCACATCGGAACGCCGAGTTCCTCTTCGGATCTGTGTACGACTATCAGGGCCAAAAGACCCATACACCATTATCATCTCCAAAGAACCGTGTAACGGAACCGTCAAGTTCGACTATGTTTCGTGTACGACTACGCGGGATTCCTTGGACGCCAAGCTCAACGATGCATCAAGTTCCTCGCCGTGACCCCGAACATCTACGGAAACCCGTGCAACGATAGACATGTACCACGCATCTTTTCCATGCATCCACACACTTCTCCTTTGCATCGGTATCTCAATCGAGTTACCGGAACCGGAACGCTGTCGTGGACCGTTTTCGTTATCGTTGCCGTGACACCCCTTTCCTTTCCACCACGGTGACAAATGCTTCGTAATGCTCTTGTCAACTTTTAATAAAAATTGCATAAACTTGTTCATGTCATCCGCATCATGTTAACAACTTTAAGATGTTTAAAATTGTTGTTGCATTAAGTTGCTAATGCATATGGGGATTTACCAGATTTGTTGTTTGTTATATCCGGCCCCATTTAAATTGTTTAAAAGGTATAGTTTTGTTATGCTTCACCTCTTGCCATGTTAACCAACATTTAATATTGTTGAGTACCTAACCGAGAGTGAACTAAATAATTGATGTGGTGTTCCGTCAATATGCAACGGAGTTGCATATTGGTCTCCACTTAATTTGTAGGATTGCTTGTGCACTTTGCCATGCCATGCTTCATTAAACTGGACATGCATCATACTTCATTATGCATCATGCCATGTTTATGTGATGGTTGTTTACTATGTTGTTTGCTTCTTTCCTGTGCTTTTTCGGGTTAGTTCCGATAACGTCACGTTTGTGAGGATCCGTTCGACTTCGTCTGTTTATCTTCTTCATGGACTCGTTCTTCTTCCTTGCGGGATCTCAGGCAAGATGACCACACCCTCGAACTCACTTCTATCTTTGCTTGCTAGTTGCTCGCTCTTTTGCTATGCCTATGTTGCGATACCAACCACATGCTTTACCTTGCCTCCCATATTTCCATGAGCCTCTAACCCATCTTGTCCTAGCAAACCGTTGTTTGGCTATGTTACCGCTTTTCTCAGCCCCTCTTATAGCGTTGCTAGTTGCAGGTGAAGATTGGAGTTTGTTCCTTGTTGGAGCATGGATATTTGTTGGGATATCACAATATCTCTTATTTTAATTAATGCACCTATATACTTGGTAAATGGTGGAAGGCTTGGCCTTATGCCTGGTGTTTTGTTCCACTCTTGCCGCGCTAGTTTTCGTCATACCGGTGTTATGTTCCTTGATTTTTCATTCCTTACGCAGTTGGGTTATAATGGGAACCCCTTGGCAGCTCGCCTTGAATAAAACTCCTCCAGCAAGGCCCAATATTGGTTTTACCATTTGCCACCTAGCCTTTTCTTTCTCTTGGGTTCTGCAGACTCAAGGATCATCTTTATATTAAACCCCCGGGCCAGTGCTCCTCTGAGTGTTGGTCCAACCTTTCACCTGTCGGTGGCCACCAGGGGCAACTCTGGGCTGGCCTACCGGAACCTTGGACAATCTGGTGTGCCCTGAGAATGAGATATGTGCAGCTCCTATCGGGATTTGTCGGCACATTCGGGTGGCTTTGCTGATATTGTTTTACCATTGTCGAAATGTCTTGTAACCGAGATTATGAGTCTGATCGGGTCTTCCTGGGAGAAGGAATATCCTTCGTTGACCGTGAGAGCTTGTGATGGGCTAAGTTGGGACACCCCTGTAGGGATTTGAACTTTCTAAAGCCGTGCCCACGGTTATGGGCAGATAGGAATTTGTTAATGTCCGGTTGTAGATAACCTGAAACTTAACTTAATTAAAATGCACCAACCGCGTGTGTAGCCGTGATGGTCTCTTCTCGGCGGAGTCCGATAAGTGAACACGGTGTTGGAGTAATGCTTGACATAGGTTGTTCTAGGATCACTTCTTGATCATAGTTGTTCGACCGTGCTTTTGCCTTCTCTTCTCGATCTCATCTGCGTATGTTAGCCACCATATATGCTAGTCGCTTGCTGCAGCTCCACCTCCCATAAGCTTAAATAGTCTTGATCGCGAGAGTGTGAGATTGCTGAGTCCCTGTGACTCACAGATACTTCCAAAACCAGCTTGCAGGTGTCGATGATATCGTGCAGGTGATGCAACCGAGCTCAAGGAGGAGCACTATGAAGATCTTGTTCATTGTGTTGTTTCGTTTCAGTTGATCAGTAGTGGAGCCCAGTTGGGGTGATCGGGGATCTGTAGCATTTGGGATAGTCTTCTTTTATTTTGGTTCCGTAGTCGGACCATGATTGTATCTGGTTGATGTAATGCTTTATTCATGTATTGTGTGAAGTGGCGATTGTAAGCCAACTATGTATCTCTTTCCCTTATGTATTACATGGGTTGTGTGAAGATTACCTCACTTGCGACATTGCTTTCAATGCGGTTATGCCTCTAAGTCGTGCTTCGACACGTGGGAGATATAGCCGCATCGAGGGCGTTACAGAGCTAGCCTATGGTATGATTGTATGTTGTCCTACGGACTAAAACCCTCCGATTTATATAGGCATCGGAGGGGGCTAGGGTTACACAAGGTCGGTTACAAAGGAGGAGATATACATATCCGTATTGCCTAGCTTGCCTTCCACGCTAAGTAGACTCCCATCCGGACACGGGACGAAGTCTTCAATCTTGTATCTTCACAGTCCAACAGTCCGGCCAAAGCATATAGTCTGGCTGTCCGGAGACCCCCTAATCCAGGACTCCCTCAGTAGCCCCTGAACCAGGCTTCAATGACGATGAGTCCGGCGCGCAGTGTTTGTCTTCGGCATTGCAAGGCGGGTTCCTCCTCCGAATACACCACAGAAGAGTTTGAATACACGAATAGTGTCCGACCCTGCAAAATAAGTTCCACATACCACTGTAGAGAGAATAATATTTCCAAAAATCTAATCTGCTGACACGTTTTGGCAACATGACATCATGCCATGACCCGGTGATTATTCGAACCGTTTCTCTTTAACCAGCCCCGCACATAACGCGAGGTGGTTTCTTGACACGTCTTGTCAACGCAGAGATCGTGTTCCCCTTATTACGGGATTCTCATCAATACGGATGTGGGTAACCCAACCATGCCTAGGACTCCTAGATTTTAGGCAAGTCCCAAACGGCCACGAGGAGGACGCTTGATATTCACCCTCTTTATAAAGGGACAAGGCTTTTACTTTTTCCCTCCCGTCCTCAATTGAATTCTTCCCCCGCCTCGAGTTCTAACACCCAAAGCCCAGGTCAGGAGCTTCGGACCTTCAATCATGTCTGGATCCAGCCTTCAGGGCTAGTGGATGCCCTCCTCCGTCATGGAAGAGGATATCAAGAAGTTAAGGGAGGCCAGATACCTGACCGCCAAAGTTTTGCATCGGCTGCCTGCCCGAGGGCAGGTCGTCCCCACTCCTGAACCCAACGAAGATGTCGTGTTCATCTCCCACTTCCTCTGAGGACTAGGCCTCACTTTGTATCCCTTCGTTAGGGGTCTGATGTTCTATTACGGGCTAGATTTTCACGATCTGGGCCCGGATTCCCTTCTTCACATCTCGTCATTCATTGTCGTATGTGAGGCCTTCCTCCGCATTACCCCACACTTCGGCCTATGGCTTAAGACCTTTGATGTGAAGCCGAAGATGGTCGAGGGGCAGCATGCAGCGTGCGGAGGCGCATTAATAAGCAAGATCGCTGGAGCTCCATGGCCAAAGGGTTCCTTTCCAAAGGTGTCCGGATTATGGCAACGGGAATGGTTTTACGTCACAGCTCCTAGAAGTGCCAAGTAGGTAGCTTCCCCCACCTTTCGCTCAGGCCCTCCACCACAACTGATGTCGTGGATCAGCAGGGGGCTGAGCTGGGGTCCAGCCAAGGATGTGCCCATACTGCAGAACCGCATCCGAGATCTCTTCGAGGGAGATTTTAGTTTGGTTATGGTAGTGCAAGTCATGCTAGTTCGTCGAGTCTAGCCTTGCAAACGCCGACCCCTCTGCTTGTGGGAATTCAACCCAGAAGGACCGCGCACTATTCAGAATTTCCTCAGCCTGACGCACGAGGAGATGTACAAGTCGTTCTTTGGACCCAAATAGAGTGTCCGGACACCACCGAGGACGTGGGCCTGAGCAGCAACCGCACCGCAGCCCAAGTAAGTAATCCTCTAGTCGAACACACTGTCTTTCATTTATCATGACATCATTCTAAAGAATCTCTATTTGACCAGGACTGGATAACAAAGGCGAAGATGATCCGGTGTTCGCCCCCGCTTCCCAAAGGCTTGGACAATCCGGTGCTGGAAAAGATGCTCGAGCCAGCACCTTGCCCGGTGCCCTCAAAGGAAGATGAAGGGGGAATAAACAGGGCGAAAGCGGGCCTCCACCTCTACCTATTCCAACTGAGGGAACGAGTGCCTCCGTGAGGGAGGATAACCAAGGGGAGGAATCTGGCATTCCCTCACCCCGGGGGAGGAAGAGGACTACCTCTGAAGATCCGGAAACCAAGGTTTCCAAACGGGAGCAGAAAACTCCGCCAGAGGGTCCTGCCTCGGAGGGTGCTCTTAACGCACAAAGTCTGTGCGGGGATCAGCCCTCTAACGAGCTGTAAGTAATCAAAAAGTACTTAATAGTGAAGATATACTACCTTGCTTCTGAGGAAAATAACCGAAGCACTTATCTTGGAGTTCGGATATGAGCCCTTCTCAGCAGAGCTCGTCTTCGGGGGATCTTCTTCCGGAGATGATGGAGAGCGAAACGCCTCCCCAGGACTCCCCAGCTCAAGAAGCGGGCGACTTTGAAGTGTCATCACGGAGAGTTTCTCTAGATCCGGCAAGGCCAGAAGGTAATCCCAACGTCACCCGAAGCCCTCAGTATCCGGCTCTTGAAGAGAGCAATCAAAAGAGTCCGGCACCATCTGGTATGCGGTCGGACGTACTGAAGGATCTGCTAGAGCGAGCGATTATCTCAGAAGAGCACCGTACATTGATGTGTATGGTGATTGAAAGGATTTCGTCCGCCGAAAGTGGGTTGCATGAAGCCTTTAGGAGTCTACTGACGGGCTTTGAGGTACGTGAAATGATATAAATTTGTGATGGTACCGCACATTTTTAGGTGTGCCCTGTATAGATAGTAGCCCCTGAGACTCTGGTTGTCGTCGAGAATGGCGGCAATCAGAGGATCGTAGTCCCAGGTAATAACCCGTCCGCTTTTATGTGCAGGTGGCTAAAGCTCCGGTGGCTGGCCAGACTTATGGGGTTGCCGAACTAAAGCGGCAACTGGATGCGGCGGATGCCGACATCGAGCTTGTTAACCGGTGGCTTGACGAGGCACAGGGTAGGTGATGCTTCTGGTGAATGTCACGTAGTAAGAGCAGCGTGATGCCAGTATCTTTAATATGTTGTGACTGCAGATGGAGTTGCCATCATGGAGGCCCTGCGGGCGGAGCTTGCCCGAGCCAAGGAGCAAGCAAGGAGCAGTACTACGGCCGCTTTGAAGGCGGCCGAAGAGTTGAGAGCCGAAAAGGCCGCGCATAGCGAGAGCAAAGAAAAAATGGCCAAGATGGCTGTAAAGTTAAAAGACAATACCGACCATTGCCGGATTCTTGAAGAAGAGAACCGGACGAAGGCGACGGACCTGGAAAAGGCCATGATGGCGACCAAGGACACCCGCTCTGCAATGAGAGCAAACAAGGAGGAGCTGCGTCAAGTCGGTGATATCGCGGCTGGGAAGCCCTTTATGCTGCGGAGGAAATTTGGAGATCCTCAGTATTCCCCTTTGGATCGACCGTGGAGTTCGTCAAATGCATATCTGGACTTGGCAGCGAGTGTTGTTGATGTGGCCGAATACTTCCGAGATCAAACAGATCGTGAAGTGGACAAGCTATTCTGGTCGCAGTTTAACATTCCAGAGCGTCCGCTTCCCCTGACTGATCAGCTTGCCGAATGGGCCGAGCTGAGTAGATTGTCCGGACTCTCCATGAGGTCTGTTGTGGATCATTTGTGGCCGGAAAGGCCAAAGCCAAACAGCTATTTTAGCTTGGTACAACAGTTCCTTGGTGCGGTGCCGCGCATTAATGCGATAAAGAGGTCGGCGTGCATAGAAGGCTCGCGGATGGCCCTTGCCCGTGTCAAAACATACTGGGCGGAGATGGATGCCACCAATGTAGCGGCGTAGGGTTCGGCCATAGGCCGAGTGGCTGTCGAGCACTACTTTGAAGAAGTTCTTGAAGGCACTCGTGCGATAGAGGCCCAGTGCTCGAAGAATGTTATGTTTGAGTGACATGTATTTCCATTGTAAAAACAATGAGTTATTAAATATATCAAGGATGCATCTATACTTTTGCCCGAAAGTATTATGATGCCTCATGTGCGGTCGTTTACGTATACATGTATATAACCTGAAAGATTGCAGTCGTCGGCTTCAGCCCCCACGCATATAATGCGGGGGTGTTCGCAGAAGACGCGTGTTCACACTTAATACAATGTCTTGGTCCTATTAAGGAGGTGATAGCGCAGCGAACTAGGCAACCGGACTATAATGCTTTAACACTTTCACTTAGCCAGACGAGTTTGACAGGGGGGGCTACTATATAGCCCCTGGTGGCTCCGCACTCATCCGAATTCCGGGTGCGTAGATGCCTGGCCGGGAAACGGCCCTTCGTTAATGCGGAGGAATCCCGAAGATTCCAATAGGTCATCGAGTGGTTGACCAGTCTCACGCTATATCATGACAGTCAGTTTTCGGCTTTCTCTACTGAGGTGCTCGTCCGATGAACCAGGGCACAATCGCAGTAGTTCTCCTGGTGCCGCCTTAGCCGATAGAGCGGAACGTAAGGCAGCAAAACACAGGAGCTGGGCAAACCCAACATTTGACCAAAGACATGATTCGGAGCTGATGCATATAAGGCCAAACTGGAGATGCCGAACACTCCCTAAGGTATTCGGTCTTTATGGTGTAAACCGGGCCTACACAGTGCCCTTTGTAATAAGCCCCTGGTGTCCAGGTACGTGCATTATTCTGACATGGCCACATGCCAAGACGTCAGCATCCTTCTCAATTGTAATGAGAATTCGAGGGATGTGTATCAACAAGAGACAGTAAAAAGGTTTATGCAGGGTCTTAATCTAAAAAGAATCCTTAGAACGGGTCCCTGCTGCACGTCTGCGCCTGTGTCTCCGTTGTGCCGTATCCTGGATGGGTGTAGCACAATAGTCATCTGTAGAAGAGAGGAACTTTAGTTGAAAAGTTGTCGTGCAAAAAAGGTAGGTTGTACTAAAGAAGTTATGTACAGTTCAGGATAAGTAAAGTTGAGCCTAGTTGCCACTTGTTTACGCGCGTTGAGCCCCTTGTATAGTAATAGGGGTATAGCCATCAAACCTGTATTAATTACGTATAGCTGCGCCGGACTCGCCTAACTGCGTCTGTGGTCTTAACGACCTGTCAAATGCTTGAGTTGGTGAGGTCATTTAGTGTGCGAGGGCCAAGGCGGCCGCACCATCTTCGGTGCGCAAGGAGCGCTCAATATTTCCATTTACTGTAATGATGTCGCTGGACCGGGCATCTTGAGCTTGAGGGAAGCGTAATGCGGTATTGCGTTAAGGCGAGTGAAAGCTTCGCATCCGAGTAGTGCTTGATAGCCACTTTGGAATGGAGCGATGTGGAAAGTTAAATTTTTGCTGCGGAAGTTATCGGGGAAGCCGAATATAACCTCTAGTGGCAGGGAGCCCCTGCAATGAGCCTCCGGGCCTGGCGTTACTCCTTTAAAGGTAGCATTGCTGCGGCAAATTTTTGTTGGGTCTATCCCCATTTTGCGGACTGTGTCCTGATATATTAGATTTAAACTGTTGCCGTCGTCCATCAGGACTCGTGTGAAGTGGTATCCGTCAATTATTGGATCTAATACCAAGGCAGCCCATCCTGCGCGCCGTATACTTGCCGAGTAGTCCCGATGGTTGAAGGTGATCGGTTGGGACGACCAGTGGTGGAGCTCTGCGGTGATAGGCCCTCAGGCATGTCTTTCTAGGGGTGCCGCTTTGTTTTTCCCCTTTATCACGTGTAACACGTTGACTGTTTTGACTTCTAGTGGGAATTTCTTCTATTCCCCTGTGCTTTGCTTGCGAGGCTCGTCCTCGTCTTCGCTTGGTGTATCCTGCCCCTTGTGTTCGGCGTTGAGCTTGCCGGACTGCTTGAAGACCCAACATTCTCTGTGGGAATGATTTGCAGGTTTACCGGGGGTGCTATGGATCTGACATATTTGGTCCAGAATTTTGTTTAGGCTGGACAGTTCGTCTTTGTTGCCTTTGGAGGGCGGCTTTTGCTGACCTGGCCGAGAGCTTCTGAATCCGGCGTTTACCGCCGTGCTCTTCGGGCTGTCTTCTTTATTCCGGCGCTTATTTTTGCTGTGTCGTGATTTCCCGTTTCCATCCCTGACTTCGGATGTACTTGGGTCGTTGGTGCTGCATCGGGCTAACCAGTTGTCCTCGCCCACGCAAAAGCGGGTCATGAGGCTTGTTAATGCTGCCATTGTTCTCGGCTTTTCTTGGCCGAGGTGTCTGGCAAGCCATTCGTCTCGAACGCTATGCTTGAAAGCTGCTAATGCTTCGGCGTCCGGACAGTCGACTATTTGGTTCTTTTTAGTGAGGAACCTGTTCCAAAGCTTTCGGGCTGACTCACCGGGTTGTTGAGTTATATGACTTAAATCGTTTGCATCCGGTGGTCGGACATATGTCCCTTGAAAATTTGCCCGAAAGGCGTCTTCAAGCTCTTCCCAGCTTCTGATGGAGTTTTCGGGGAGGCTTTTAAGCCAGTGCCGAGCTGGCCCTTTGAGCTTGAGGGGTAAGTACTTGATGGCATGGAGATCGTCTCCTCGAGCCATATGGATATGGAGGATGTAATCCTCAATCCAGACCCCAGGGTCTGTTGTTCCGTCGTACGCCTCTATGTTTACGGGTTTGAATCCCTCTGGAAATTCATGGTCCAGCACCTCGTCGGTGAAACATAGGGGGTGTGCGGCACCCCTGTATTTGGGTGTACCATGGTGTTCGGATGTTTGTTGTGCTGCATTGCATGATGGAGTGCGCTTGCGTGGTCCGTAAATGGATCTAGTTGCGCCGTCCTTTTGATGTGAGCCCTCGCGTGGATCGCGTACTGGCTTATGTGTGGCGTTGGTTGTCGCTCTATGTTGGCCACGGGGTCGTCTATCCGACTGGATGGTCGTTTTGTTTTTTAATTGCGAAGGATCTAAGGCCTCCTCATCGAATTCAGGTAGCAACTTTCTCTTCGGATAGCTTTTGGTGTAGCGATTACTGCCGTACTTCGCTGCAGTATTGAGTACTTCACTCCATCTGATTTTGAGTGTGTCTTGTGTAGCTCTGAGCCTTTGCTTCTGCTTTTTCAGACTCCTTGCCATGGCAACAAGCCTTTGATGGGCATTATGTTGCTCCTGGCGCATGTCCGATGTGGTGTCGTCCGGACTATTATCGTTGATGGGGTTGGGTTGTTCGGTTTAATTCTTTGTGCTGCCGTAGTTAGGCGATGGTTCACCCTGCTCTAACACTGGGTCTATGTGATCATTGTTTCTGCCGAGGCAGGATTTGGAGCGGCGCTTACGCGGCCGCTTTGACTGTTTCTCGAGGGAACAACCCTTTGCTACATCCTTTCATTCCTCGTCGTCGTTTTCTTTGGGTGTGTCCACCATGTATACGTCATATGATGAAGTGGGCGTCCAGTGCCCTGTGGGCAGTGGTTCATGTTTGTCTCCTGCATTGTCGTCCATACCGTCGATGTCTTCGGAGTCGAAGTCGAGCATGTCGGTTAAGCCATCGACAGTGGCTACTAAGTGGGTGGTGGGTGGGCGGCGAATTTCTTCGTCATCCGCATCCCAATCCTGCCGGACATAGTTCGGCCAGGATCCTCCTGACAAGGAGAGAGACCTTAATGAGTTCAGTATGTCGCCGAAGGGCGAGTGCTGAAAAATATCCGCGGAGGTAAACTCCATGATCGGCGCCCAATCGGATTCGACAGGAACGGGCGCAGGCGGTTCGGAGTCCGCGGCCGGAGAAGGATCCGGCAGTTTGGCAACACGGCTCTCGTGAAGGGTAAAGTCGATATTCGGCTCGACCGCCGCTGAGGATACGGCCTCCGTGGCGGGGTCTATCCACCCGTCCATGGATGGCGCAACTGGCTCCGAATTGAGGGTCGGAGCGGCTGCCAGTGTGATTTCTTGAACACTGTCCGATGGTAGAGCTAAATCGTACCCATCGTGACCACGTGGCGCAAAAGGCAGTGGCTCAAATCCGTCAAAGATCAAGTCTCCGCGGATATCGGTCGTGTAGTTTAAGCTTCCAAACCTGACCTGGTGGCCAGGGGCGTAACTTTCGATCTGCTCCAGATGGCCAAGTGAGTTGGCCCGCAGTGCGAAGCTGCCGAACACAAAGATCTGTCCGGGGAGAAAAGTCTCACCCTGGACTGCATCACTATCGATGATCGTAGGAGCCATCAAGCCTAACGGCGAGGACATAGAGGAACTCTCAATGAAAGCACCAATGTCGGTGTCAAAACCGGCCGATCTCGGGTAGGGGGTCCCGAACTGTGCGTCTAAGGCGGATGGTAACAGGAGGCAGGGGACACGATGTTTTACCCAGGTTCGGGCCCTCTTGATGGAGGTAAAACCCTATGTCCTGCTTGATTTATTCTTGATGATATGAGTATTACAAGAGTTGATCTATCACGAGATCGGAGAGGCTAAACCCTAGAATCTAGCCTATGGTATGATTGTATGTTGTCCTACGGACTAAAACCCTCCGGTTTACATAGACACCAGAGGGGGCTAGGGTTACACAAGGTCGGTTACAAAGGAGGATATATACATATCCGTATTGCCTAGCTTGCCTTCCACGCCAAGTAGAGTCCCATCCGGACATGGGACGAAGTCTTCAATCTTGTATCTTCATAGTCCAACAGTCCGGCCAAAGGATATAGTCCGGCTGTCTGGAGACCCCCTAATCCAAGACTCCCTCAGTTACACAGAGTCGGTTACAAGGGAGGAGATCTACATATCCGAATTGCCAAGCTTGCCGTCCACGCAAGGGAGAGTCCCACCCGAACACGGGACGAAGTCTTCAATCTTGTATCTTCATAGTCCAACAGTCCGGCCAATGTATATAGTCCGGCTGTCTGAGGACCCCCTAACCCAGGACTCCCTCAGGGGGCTCCGCCCCTCCCCTCGTTTATAGCTAGAGGGAGGCCAACCGCTGGCCTCCACAATCCCATGCAATGATGATCTTTCTCTGCATGCGGCGGGCTCTTGTCAAGTCGAACGGTTGTCGAGGCGGCATGGGGAAGCGGAAACGCCCACGTCCCATCAAGAGCCACGCATCGACCAAGGCCACAGGTGGTTAGGGATCGCGGTGCTCTACACTTGCCCTTTGGCTTCGCCCCGAAGCCAAGTTCGAGCGCGCCTTGGGCCCGGGGGCTACTGTCGGTGTTCTAGGAACGGGGGTACCCAGACTTGCCTGCCTGCGACCCACAACGTGGCTCCATCAATGGCCTGGTATGGCCCACATTCAGCACCAACAACTCAAGACCCTCGCGAGCGGCCAAGCCTTGCGAGGCGGACGACACCAAGACCTCCAGGAGGAGCGGCCTCCTCAGGCTAGCTCCTGAGGAGCAGAGATCTCTATGCAAGCCTCACCTCGTGAGGTTCATATGACATGAGCCATGACGACCAAGGCCAGGCGGGGGCCTGCGGGCGCAGGGCGGCAGTTTCCTCTTTGGTGCTAAGGAAGCAAGCGCAGGCACGGAGTTCCGAGGAATCCGCCAAAGGTTTCCATTCCCATGCAACAAGACCAAGACCGCTAGGATGGCAGGACGGAGGTCATCGCCGAGCCCACCACGGCGTCATGACCAGAAGCTTTGCAGGCGAAGACTACTTTTGTCAGGATAAGATGTACTAGTTGTTTCCCTTCGAATTTGGCCGTTGTGGGATCCCTTCCTGCCTTCATTTGGGAAGAGGACCAAGGCCACTATATATAGGACCTAGCCACCACCGTAGGAGGGGAGGATCCATTCCATCCCCACCAGCTCACCAGCTCAAGAGCACACCTCCTGAGGTTGTTCTTCCACTGTACTAGTTCATCCTCTACCCATCTCTAGGCCCATCCACCACAAAGCAGGAGTAGGGTTTTACACCACAAGGTGGTCATCGAGCTAGGCCGTGAGGTTGGCGAGTAGGCAGACTGGGGAGGTTGAGTTCTTTGCACGCACCCCAGAGTTCGAATTTATCAAGGGTCTGCGGAGCCCAAAATCCAACAAGAACATAGTGGACACTAGGGACCAAACCCTAACAAAACTAACTCGATTACATGATAAATATCATCCAACCCATCACCGTCCAGCAAGCCTACGATGAAATTACTCACGCACGGCGGTGAGCATCATGAAATTGGTGATGGAGGAAGGTTGGTGATGATGATGGCGATGATTTCCCCTCTCCGGAGCCCCGAACGGACTCCAGATCTGCCCTCTCGATGAAGAATAGGGGGTGACAACGGCTCCATATCGCCGGCGAGGGGCTCCGTATCATAAAATGTGAGGATTTCCCCTCTCTGGTTTTTATCTCCCCGAATGTGAATATATAGAGTTGGAGTTGAGGTCAGTGGAGGTCCAAGGGACCCACAAGGCAGGGGCGCACCCCTCACCCTTGTGGACAACTGGTGGGTCCCCTCTAATTGATTCTTTCGCCAATATTTTTTATTTATTCCAAAAATATTCTTTATAAATTTTCAGGTCATTCCGAGAACTTTTATTTCTGCACAAAAATAACACCAAGGAAATTCTGCTGAAAACAGTGTCAGTCCGGGTTAGTTCCATTCAAATCATGCAAATTAGAGTCCAAAACAAGGGAAAAAGAGTTTGGGAAAGTAGATACGATGGAGACGTATCACTTTCCACTCAAATCATTCTCCTACTACCATGCCAAGTCTATGAGAGAGTGATTGAGTGTTGAGGAGACTATCTTTTAAAGCACAAGAGCAAGGAGTTCATCATCAGCAACAACATATATTACCTTTTAGAGAGTGATGTCTCCTAGATTGGTTAGGTTTTACTTGGGAGCCTCCAAATCTTGTGGAGCTGAACCAAGGAGTTTGTAAGAGCAAGGAGATCGCCTACTTTGTGAAGATCTACCATGAGTGAGGCTATTCCTTCATGGACAGAAGTCCTTCGTGGAGTGAGCTCTCGTTCCTAAGGAAGCCTCACTCACTCGGGGCCTTCCCTAGGAGGAGGGTGATCCTGGGACATCGTCGGGCTCGACGGTGGGCATCATGTGCGCACCTTGTTGGTAAGGGAACCTTGCGGCCCTTCCTGTGCTTAAGTCTCCATTACCACCATGTTGGTATCCTCCACAAACGGAGTTTATTCTTCGGTTGTGTGGGACTTCTTGAGGCAAGGTTTCAAGGGCTTTTGGCCCCCCGAGGTTTATCCATTTGATCATCCAGACTCCTTGGACCTTAGGGAGAGCACGCCACTTGACGCATCAGTCTTGGGGCCTCCTATTCTTCCAGGGCTTATCGGGGGGCGAAAACTCCCTACATGGTGTCGGATTTCGGGTTCCAGCAGACCCTTGAGGTTCGAACACTGGGGTGTGCGTGAAGATTTTGTCTCCTACCTACTTGCACCCCTCCGCCATGCTAGGATCTAAACTATGGAAAGAACGACACAAGAGACACAGGGTTTATACTGGTTCGGGCCACCGTTGTGGTGTAATACCCTACTCCAATGTGTGGTGTGGTGGATTGCCTCTTGGGCTGATGATGATGAACAATACAAGGAAGAACAGCCTCGCGAGGGTCTGTTCTTGGCTGGGGGGATGAACTACTGAGAAGAGTTCAGTCACCTTTCTCTCTCTCTCTCTCTCTGCCTCCAGCCAACCGACCGAACCCCCTCCGCTATGTGGGTGGCTGGTCCTATTTATAGAGGCCCTGGTCCTCTTCCCAAATATCGAGCGGGAAGGGAGCCAACAATGGCGGGCTAATTTGAAGGGGGACAGCAAGTATCAACTATCCTGACAAAAGTAGTCTTCGCCTGCGCAAAGCTCTGGTGATGACGCCGTCTTGGGCTCCACGGTGACCTCCGTCTCATAGTCCTCCTGGTCTTGGTCTCGTTGCACTGAAATGGCAACATTTGCCTGATGCCTCGGTACTCCGCGGCTGCGCTTGCCCCCTTTGCACCAAAGAGGAAAGGAGGACGCTGCACGGGCTGGCACCCGCCTGGCGCCCTGAGTCATCATGGCTTGCGTCATGGGCACCTCGTGAGGTACCCCGCCTTGATCTCTCCGCCTCCTCGTGAGCCAGCCTGACGAGGCCGTGCCTGAGGAAGCTCCGCGTCGTCCGCCCCGCGAGGCTTGGCCCCTCACGAGGGTCTTGGGTTTGTGTTGGTGAAGATGGGTCGTGATGGGCCCCCCTTTGAGCCACGCCGCAGGCCGCAGGCAGGCAAGTCTAGGGACCCCCGTTCCCAGAACACCGACAGTAGCCCCCGGGCCCAAGGCGCGCCCGGACTTGGCCGTGCTGGGAGGCGGAAGGGCAAGAGAGAAGCGCCGCGGGCCCTATCAGCCTGCGGCCTTGGGCGCCACGTGGTGGTTGATTGGACGTGGGCGTCTCCACTTCCCCACGACGCCTCGGCAACTGCACGGATTGGACAAGTCCCTACATGCAAAACCGGGTCATGATTACCTGCGATCGTGGAGGTCGGCGGTTGGCCTTCGCCGGCCATAAGTACGGAACGGCGCGGGCCCTTCCAGTCCATCCCTCCTTGCTTCTCCTTTTTCCCGAGTCTTGCTCCGTCTTGCCGCGATGGCTCCGATCCGCCGGTTCTCGACGGCAAAGAAGGGGAAGGCTCCCCGAGAGGGACCCGACCCACTCCCGCCGATGAAACGGCTTGTCCACCGTGGCCCGGACGAGGGGGCCCTTCAGGTGGTGTCGAGGCCTTTGTGCGAGCGGGCCGCGGTGCCCGCTTCCATTGTACGCCCACATCGAGGGCCCCGGAGGAGCTGATGCTGACCGCCACGGGCGGCGCCGCCGGGTCACGAAGGTGTTGGTCGTCCCCCCTAGGGTCCACACCGAGGGCTCCTTCCAAGAGTCCGTGCTCCACGTTGCCATTCCTCTTCAGTCTTGGATCCGCCTGCCTCCCTTCTTCGCCTCCATCATCCCGCGGGGGAGCCCCTGGAGCTCTGGCTGCAGCACGCCGGCTGCAGCACCCTCACGACCGAGGCAGAGGTCGCGGTCGTCGCCCCGGCCGAGGTCTACATGACTCGGGGCTGGAGAGAGATCGCCCGGGTTTGCAGGACAAGGGGCGTCTTCGCAATCCACTTGGACTACGACGGTGCTTCGGTGATGCTCTTCAAGGTCTTCCATGCGAGCGGGCGCCGACTGGAGTGCTGCCCCGGGGAAGGTGGCCAGGGCCCTGCTGCGACGAGGACTGGGCTCGCCACCCGCTCCCTTGGAGGCTCCTCAGGCGGTGGAGACGCCGGAGGTTCCAGCGACTCCGGCGAGTTCTTCGCGACTCCGAAGACGAGCGACGACAGCTACGAGCCCCCGAGCCGGCACCGCTCCTGGAGCAGGGCGGGCTCGTCAGGCCGCCGCCGACTCTGATCTAGATGGGGTTGGCGTCGGTGCTTGACGGCCCATTGTTGATGATGGCGTCTTTTGCAGGGACACACGTAGTTTGTGTCCCTTTAGGATCCGTTCCCTGCGAGGAATCAAAAACGCATCTCGTAGGGGCTTGTAAGGTGCCTGTGATCCTGTTTTGTTAATATAACCCTTGTCGTAAATTTGCGCGAGTTGCTCATTCCGTCTTAGCTCGGTCCTCCCTTTTGAACCTCACGAGGGCTTGGTGCTCTGCGCCAACAGGTCCCAGTCTCAAGGCGGCTTCAGCCCTCGCTGGTATGCCAGGTCGCGATGCCGTGGTCAAGGCCAGGAGGTGAGCGACCCGGAGTCCGGTGAGAGCCCCTGAGTCGCGATGCTCAAGAGGTCCCCTTTGGCGCCCAAGCAGCTGTCGTTTGGTGAGAAAGGAGAATGGCGTCGCTAACACGGGATGGAATTAGGTGCGGGGATGGTGCCACGGCAGCTGGCGCTTCTGGGCGATGACTTATCTCGAGGATCAGGGGCCGCTCTCTGGTGTGTCGCCGGGCCCGTGCATCGGCAGGCGCGAGGTTGCTCGGCGAGATCCTCGTGTGTCTCTTCGCCCTCGCCTTTGCTCCCCTTTCTGCTCTACATCCTCGGGTCCCGGCCCTCGAGCGAGTCTCAGCTGTCGCTGGTATGCCAGGTCGCGATGCCGTGGTCAAGGCCAGAGGGTGAGGGCTGGAGAGCCAGTAGGAGCCCTGAGTCGCTATGCTCAAGCACCCCCCTTTAACGTGCAAGCGGTTCGCACGGACGAGAGCGAAGGAGACACCGCAAGGGCCTCGCCCGACGCAGCTCCTTCAGGAGGTCCTGCAGGTCCATCACAGAAAAACAAGGGGTTGCCATGACAGTTGACAGTCAGCCGTTGGTTGCTTCCGAGGGGTAGTGAGGCACTGAAGGCTTGACGAGGTGACGCTATGCGGGGCTGCCGCGGCCAGAGCTCAGCCATCCAGGTTTGTTGGCGTTACAGGGACGGACCCATGCGCAAGCGTCGTGCCGTTTGGGATCAGCTTCGTTAGTTGGCGTCAACTGAGCAGGCAACTGGGTAAAACACATTAGCCGCGAAGGAGTGGATTCGTTCAAATAGATGCTGGGAATGCGGACATCACTGGGTCAGGCCCGAGCGACTTGGGGATCATGCGGCCTGAGGGGCGCCCCCAACAAGGTAAGCTAAGAACAGGGAATAAAAGGGGATACACGCCGCAGGGACGGACCCACGCGGCCGGGGAATAATGCAGCCCTGGGGGCGCTCCCAGTTGGAAGTAAAACTCGAAAGATGTCACCTGATGATGTTGAAGACGAAGGGGTGTTGGTGTAGCAGACTCGGTGGGCTGCGGAAGCCGATCCTCATGAGCCCCCAGGCCCAGGGGCCTCGGGAGGCTCCGGAGGCGCTGGCGGCTCCTCGCGGGCCATCTCCATCTCTGCCAGGGTAGTGGAACGCCTGGCCTCTCATGCCTCCGCGATGCCCCTCATGAGGCGCTGGTACATGTCAGCCGCGCTCGGCAAACCGTAAGGCATGTGAACGTAGTTGTGGGGTGGACCTCCACAGCGCCCCACTCGCGAGGGCCAGAGGCGCTCCAGGGAGGCGACTTGGTTGAGCCCTGGTACATCGATGCAGACGCGCAGCCCGCCATCCTCGCCTGGATGGGGGGCCACTGCTGGTAGGCGACGGCCGCCTCTCATGACTCTTGACTCCTGTAGCTCCTGAATGGCCTTGCTGACGAACTCCTGAGGGTCTGGATCTCCTTGCATTGCTCCTTCTCGAGAGAAACATGCTTCAAAACACGCCTCCAGGTGGTGCCCAAGCGCCTCCCTCGTGACCCTAGCTAGGTCGGTGGCCCTCCAGGGGAGAGCCCCCGAGCCCTGCCTGAGGAGGGCACCGGGCGCGCTTCCCTATCCGATGGAGGGAGGTTCCCCCTGGGCAGGCGCGGGCCCAGAGGGGCTTGCCTCCTGAGGGGCCGGGCCGGACGATGTCTTCTTCTTCTTGGGGGCGGCCTCGGGAAGCCTCCTGCTTCCGCGATCTGGGTCTTCCAGTGATGCGGCCTGAAAGGCTCGTTCCAGGGAACACACCACGTCCTTCTCTTCACATGGCACCGTGATGACTCCGCCGCTTCCTGGCATCTTGAGGACGTTGTAGCCGTGGTGAGTTACGGCCATGAACTTGGCCAGCGCTGGGTACCCAAGGATGGCGTTGTACGGTAGGCGAATGTGGACGACGTCGAAGTCGATGAGCTCAGTGTGGTAGTTGTCGTGTGCCCCGAAGGTGACAGGGAGGCGGACCTGCCCAATCGGGACCATGGAGCCGTCGGTGATACCGGAGAAAGGCTTGGTTGGCTGAAGCTGGTTGTAGGGCACTTGGAGGTTGTTGAATGTTTCCACGAACAGGACGTTGAGCCCTGCCCCGCCATCGATGAGGGTCTTGGTGACCACCATGTTGTTGATGATTGGGGAGCAAAGCATCGGGAGAACTCCGGCTGTAGCCGCACACTTGAGCTGATCTACTGAGCTGAAGGTGATGGCGCACGCCGACCACCTGAGAGGGCGCGTGGCTTCGAGCCTGGGGAGGACTGCATTCACTTCGCGGGCGAACTGCTTGAAGATGCGCTGAGAGGCGGGGGCTTGTGCTCCGCCCAAGATGCAGGCGATCGCGTGCGTCTCCTGGAAGCCCCCAGCCTCCTCGTCCTGGTGGCGGTCCTCGTTTCTCCTTGGCTGCGGCGGCAGAGGTGGGAGGCCTGCGTTGCCTTGCGGGCGATCCTCGCGAGGCTGATCCCTCCAGTATCCCTCGCGAGGCTGATCCCTCCATCCTCTCTTGCGAGGCGGGTCTTTCCAACGATCCTCGCGAGGTTGGTCGCGCCACCCTTGGCGCGGGCCACGGTCTTCCCAGCGTCCTGCGTTCCTTCCTCCTCCTCGATCGTAGCCCCGGTCACCGCAGCCGGGGCAACGACCGATCCTTCCTTCTCGCACAGCTCGGAGTTCTTGACATTCGTTGGTGTTGTGGGTGTGGAGGTCGTGGTACACACAGTACCGGCTGCCCTTGGAAGGTTCGGGCTGATCTCTGCCCCGCTTGGTGTCTGGTTCTGCCGCGAGCACGGCAGCCCCCTTGCTCTTCACATCCTTGGCCTTGAGCTTCTTCTCTTCTGGGTCTGCGGCAGGCAGCTCGAGGAGGGAGAGACTTCCTTCCTCAGCCCTGGCGCACTTGTTTGCCAAGTTGAACAGCTCCAGGGAAGTGCACAGGTCTTCATGCATCGCCAGCTCCTCCTTCATCTTGACGTCGCGCACGCCGTCGGAGAAGGCCGAGATGATGGCCTCCTCAGTCACCTTGGGAATCTTGAGGCATGCGTTGTTGAAGCGCTGGATGTACTTCTGCAGGATCTCCCCGGGCTGTTGCTTGATGCGGCGCATGTCGCTTACGGTGGGTGGCCGGTCGCGAGTGCCTTGGAAGTTTGCGATGAAGCGGGTGCGCATCTCGTCCCAGGAGGAGATTGTGCCTGGAGCTAGGTTCAGGAGCCAGGTGCAGGCCCCGTTCTTGAGTGCCATGGGGAACCAGTTCGCCATGACCTTCTCGTCTTCGTTGGCAGCTTCGATGCCCAGCTCGTAGAGCTGGAGGAACTCTGCAGGGTCAGCCGTGCCGTCGTAGCGAGGAGGCAAGTCTAGCTTGAACTTGCCGGGCCAAGCGACGCTGCGTAGCTCTGTGGTGAAGGCGCGGCAGCCTGCTGTGGCCACGGGAGGCCTTGGGTGATGGGGAGCTTGGTCTTGCACGTCCCCACGCGCTGGAGCAGGAGGATGGTCGTGACGTGCTGGAGCAGGGAGCGCCCGGGCAGCTTCTGGCGGGCGAGGGACTTCTTGGCAGCTCTGTTCTTGCCGCGCTGGCACCTGGCGGAGCGGGTTCCGCCCAGGGGCCACGCGCCTTGGAGCCATGGCGTCTTCTTGAGGAGGAGGCGGTCGGGGCACCGCCGGAGCCTCATCGCCCCGCAGGGCGGGGTGCAGTGCAGCGGAACGGACGGTGCAGGAGAGCCCCCTGCGGCGCGGACGAGCTCGACGACGCGGTCGAGCCATTCTTCATAGACGTCGTCGACGGGATGGTAGCGCAGGAGCTCGTTTGCCGCGATGAGTGCAGCCCGAGCCTCCATGGGCGCGCGAAGCGCGCGGGACGAAGATCCAGCCGGGGCGAGCGAGGGAGTTGTTGTGCGGCCGTCTTGCCGCACGGATGGATGCTGAGACGATGCTTGTTGTTCGTCCCCCGCCGGGCCGATGGCGGCATTGACGGCAGCTGACGGGGAACGGCGTGGATGCCCGCCGACAAGGGGCCGTCTGGGCGACGCGGGAAGCGAGTGCGGCCCGGCGCTCGGCACGGGCCCGACGAGCGTCAGACATGGGCGTGATGGTCGGAGGAGAACGGGGTGGTGGAAGACGAATTCCGGCGCACCCCTACCTGGCGCGCCAAATGTCGGATTTCGGGTTCTGGCAGACCCTTGAGGTTCGAACACTGGGGTGCGCGCGGAGATTTCGTCTCCTACCTACCTGCACCCCTCCGCCATGCTAGGATCTAAACTATGAAAAGAACGACACAAGAGACACAGGGTTTATACTGGTTCGGACCACCGTTGTGGTGTAATACCCTACTCCAGTGTGTGGTGTGGTGGATTTCCTCTTGGGCTGATGATGATGAACAATACAAGGAAGAACAGCCTCGCGAGGGTCTGTTCTTGGCTGGGGGGATGAACTACTGAGAAGAGTTCAGTCACCTTTCTCTCTCTCTCTCTGCCTCCAGCCAACCGGCTAAATCCCCTCCGCTATGTGGGTGGCTGGTCCTATTTATAGAGGCCCTGGTCCTCTTCCCAAATATCGAGCAGGAAGGGAGCCAACAATGGCGGGCTAATTTGAAGGGGGACAGCAAGTATCAACTATCCTGACAAAAGTAGTCTTCGCCTGCGCAAAGCTCTGGTGATGACGCCGTCTTGGGCTCCACGGTGACCTCCATCTCGTAGTCCTCTTGGTCTTGGTCTCTTTGCACCGAAATGGCAACCTTTGCCTGATGCCTCGGTACTCCGCGGCTGCGCTTGCCCCCTTTGCACCAAAGAGGAAAGGAGGACGCTGCGCGGGCTGGCACCCGCCTGGCGCCCTGAGTCGTCATGGCTTGCGTCACGGGCACCTCGTGAGGTACCCCGCCTTGATCTCTCCGCCTCCTCGTGAGCCAGCCTGACGAGGTCGTGCCTGAGGAAGCTCCGCGTCGTCTGCCCCACGAGGCTTGGCCCCTCGCGAGGGTCTTGGGTTTGTGTTGGTGAAGATGGACCGTGTCGGGCCCCCCTTTGAGCCACGCCGCAGGCCGCAGGCAGGCAAGTCTGGGGACCCCCGTTCCTAGAACGTCGACACATGGTAAGGCGGAAGGTCATGAACCGTTGTTCCTTTGGGCATGGCCTAGCGGGGCCTTGGCGCGTCCACATGCCCTCACTTGCTCATGTGCCAAAATCTTGTGGAGTATGAGGGCGGCCCCATGGCCTTCGTGGTGGTTGGCCGAGGCATGTCCTTGATGTGATGAGTTCTTGGCCAGCTCTTGTTTTCTACTCTAGGGGCTCACTTCATGCAGTGAGCTTGTCTTGAGAGACTCTTCAAGTTGGTGGAAGTGTGGTGGTGCCACAGCTCCTTTCACATGGGTTGACCATGGGTGCGAGACAACTCAATTGCGACAGTGAGGCGATAGAGCCACCACGATGTCGTGGTCCTTGACACAAGGCTTGGCCAAGACACGGAGGTCCAACTTGGTTGGGACTCCGGATGGCCTATGCAATCTTGCATCGAGGTAAGTGAGTTACATCATTGCAGGTCCATGTTACCCCGAGCGGAGAGGCCTTCGTGATTGCCTCAAGCTTGGCACGGATGAGCGGCGTTGCGGAGTTGAGGATCCATGTGATTCCTAAGAGGAGCGGCACCGAGGATCTGCGGCCACTCCAAGGTTGGTGAAGACGTGCGGGGTTGCGGTGTTGATGGTCCATGCAACTCCTAAGCGGAGCGGCGTTGAGGATCTGTGGCGACTCCGAGGTTGGTGAAGACATGAGGGGCCGCGACATCAAGGATCCATGCAACTCCTAAGGGGAGCGTCATCGGCGACCCTGAGGTTGTTGAAGATGTGTGGGGTCATGCATCGAGGATCCACGCGACTCCTAAGCAGAGCGGCATCGAGGATCCATGGCGAGTTGAGGTGCCTTTGAGGAGTCCTTCACCTTTCGGCGTTGACACATCATACCTCTTCTTACCTTCGGCTTTGGTAGGAACTATTTTGGGTGGGGCAACCTAGCCTTATTGGTCGATGACCACACAATGAGCATTCTCCATGGTTGGTGCCAATGTTGAAATTAAATCAACTTTAGACAGGGGGTATCCATAGCAACGTGGTTTCTGATGAGTAGGTGGGTGTGTACGATGGCCTTATAGTGAAGGTTGTCATACATTGGACAAGGTGACATGATGGTTTTTGAATAGGTTTAGTCGCCTCTTGGGGGCATGACCTACATCCCTATGGAAGGGTCGTCGAGAGTGGTGCTCAGCGCATGGTACACTTAAGAGTATCATTGCTTCCAGATTCACACGACTCCCGACTAGTCCAGGCCTTCTAGGTTCCGCGGACTCTAAGTCTCGCTATTCTTTTGCCCCCCTGAAGGGGCTTGGAGAGAGAGAGAGTGACCCTCCTCTTGAGTTTATTCAAGTGGGAGTGAGTGACTTGCATGCCCATAAGGGCCTTATATAACCTATGGTTCTCTAACAAATGACCAAGGCTACCCTTGAAGTAAAGAGGTGGGAGGATAGAACTAGATAAGTTTCTGTCCTTTGACCCATGTGCTTCTAGTTGGGCTAGAAGGTGGGTTATGGCCCATTAAGGGGAGAATCCCTACACTATTTAGAGGTCCCTTAGCTTGGGCTTGGACTTTATTTTCTCCTTTAATTTGCCTTCATCTTCAACTTATTATTTTATGTGGCCTTCTTCCTTTGACTTGTTGACCATGAAGCTTTGCTTGAATTTCGTTGATCGGGGTGACTTGCTTGGAATGTCATTGACCTTGTTGACTTGCAATTATTGGTCTTTACCTTGGTCGACTGCCTAGGTGGTGTGCCATGTAGGATAGGGGGTGGTTCCTTAAGGGGGATTAGAGTCATTACTACGACACCTATATTTAATCATCTCCTCTTTGCTGATGGTAGCATAATATTTGTTTAAGGCAACCGAGGAAGGAGCAACATGTGTGAGTGAGTCGGTGCGGCAATACTGTGAAGCTTCGAGACATGCAGTCGATTTAGAGAAGTCTTCAATTTTTGTGGGGGAAGGCTTCCTAGAAAATAGGTGATGAGTTATAAAAAGTTATGTTGCAGGTGATTCCCTTAATGAGAAATACTTGGATCTACCTTCTTGTGGGGTGTAATAAAAAATGGAGTTTTCTCATATCTGAAAATAGGCTTTGGAAGAGGGTGCAAAGTTGGACCAAAAAAATTATTGGCATCCTCGGGAAAGGAGATCTTGATTAAGTCGGTGGCACAAGCTATTCCAACTTATTCAATGCCATGTTTTAAGCTCCCAAGAAGACTATGTCAGGACCTTACTCATTGATTCGAAACTTTTGGTGGGGGAGTAAGAAGGTACAAAGGAAGCATGCTTGGGTGTCATGGGATGATATGATTATGCCTAAATATATTGGTGGATTGGGCTTTCATGATATTTTTTTGAGAGTGCGCAAATTGTGCACCATATTTTTATAGAAGGAAGAAAGTTAGAATACAAGAGTCTTTTTCTTGCGAGAAAGAATACAAGAGTCTAATGAGATGCAAACATTATCATAGGTACACCCACTCCACACAACTAAGAAAGCTACTCTCTCACAAAATGATTCAATCCGCCGATCCAGGCTTTCACGATATTGAGATTTTTAATCTTGCTCCTTTGGCCAAACAAGCTTGGTGCTTGCTTGAGGATCCTGAATCGCTGAGTGTGTGGGTACTCAAGGCCAGGTATTTCCCCAATGTGAACTTTTTGGACACGCAATTCTGCAATGCTTCAGCTCAGGTTTGGCGTGGTATTTGAGACGGTATGGGTGTGCTTGCTGAGGGACTGGTTAGGCCCATTGGAGATGGATATGACACTTTGATTTGTGAATGGATCCCACCAGATTTTTTATGAAGCCTTTATGTGCTCAATGCCCCAACCCTGCCCGTGTGTTGGAGCTCTTGAACCCAACCATTAGGACACGGAACACACAACGGTTGGAGGAGGTGTTCATTCCGATTGATGTTGAAGGTATCCATAATATTTCAACCAGTCAGGTGCAATAGAAGAATTTTTAGGCCTGTCATTATGAGAAAAAATGGTGTATTCACGCTGAGATTTGCTTACCGTATGCTCAAGGAGACAAAGAGGAGAAGGGAAAATTGGATAGAGAAAAAGTCACAGTCCTCGGCGGGCAGCTGATCGAGCGGGATGGAAAAGACTATGGGAAGTCAAGCTGCCACCCATACTCCGCACTTTTGCTTGGAGGTTGGCTCGGCAACATGGCCTACCAGGGAAGTTAGGCACCACAGGCACATGGCGCCCACTATTGAATGTCAGCTCTGCGGGGTTCAAGTTGATACGTGGAAACATGCTTTGCTCGATTGTAACATGGCGCGGAGTGTCTTGGCGATCGCGGGACAAGATTTATATGCTACTCCCTCCTTTACGTTTTTTTGACACTACAATAGTGTTAAAAAAAACGTTTTACATTACGGAATAGAGATAGTAAAACACTTTAGACGAGACCCTGCACCCGAAGCTATGGTTGTTTGAGCTGAGCTTCAAATTGGGCCACAAGGAGGGCTATTGTGGGTACGAAGGAGGGCTATACGATACATGAGGATGAATTCCAATCACCTTTATCGACTCATTTTTTATCAAAAGATATTTGCAAGATCTGAATATGGCGGACTCAGCTGATTGCAGGAGACTGGACCTTCGGTAGAGCCTTGTCCAAACCGTGAAGGGAGGTGGATCCCTCCTGCAACAGATATGCTCAAAATGCATGCTGATAATATGTGAAACAGCATGGGAATATTGTAATTAAATAATATAGCATATACCAGAAATTGCTTTTGGAGGCCGAGCTCCATGAAGACCTCCAAATGCAAAATGCAAAATTTGTGAAAATTCATATTTTTACATTTCAAAAATTCTGGAAAGAAAACAGACATACACGAAGGCCTAGTGCACAAGTGTGTAAATTTTCAGGACGAAGTACGTTGAAATGAGGGTTGTGCAAACAAAAAAACAAATTTAAGGCTTTTAAACACATGATATTATTCATCCTTCTAAACCATGAATTTATCTTTTTTGTACAGATCGCATTTCAACATATTCATCCTGAAATTTTACACACATATACCTCACATCCTTATTTACTTGTACAATTTTTTCAGATTTTTTTGAAATCAAAATATTTTTTTTGATTATTATTTTCGAAAATTCGGCCTCCATGTATGTCGAAATCCAAAATGCCGTTCTCGGCATATAACCTCTAGCCAACGTGGTTTCTTGAAAATACTTAAGAGCTACTCCCTCCATCCAGAAATACTTGTCCTATAAATGGTTGTATCTAAATTTATTTTAGAGGAAAAGATTCCCTTCAACCGACTGATTTTTCCAATGCACCCGTCACCTCCCATGGACGACACGTGTCCCAGTCATCACATATACCGCTTCGCCCTTGCTGCCTTATCTTCTCCTCCGAGCACTCCCATCCACATCTTCTCTCCTTCCCTAACTCATTCAGTGTCCTCCACCACGCACGCATAGGATGGAGAGCACCCATGAACGTAGATGCAAGCAGCAGCTAGTGACTTCAACAGCAAGCGCTAGCCGGCCAACGTGACCGGCGACAAGGTTTGGCAACGCTCAGGATGGGAGCTCAGGGATGGATGGCCTTGCAGTTGGTGCCAGCAATGGCCGGGATGAGCAGCACCGCTCCTTCCTGCGGGCGCACACCAGCAGCGGCACGATGGTGGGGATGAGCGGCTCCGCTTCCCCTCGTCGTCGTCCCGCGGGAGCTCGTTGCGAACGACAATGGCATTTTTCTGCAACATCCAATAAGTTGCGAGAAAATTTCTGCAACATTGGTCATGTTGCAAAAAATTATTCCGTCACACGATATAAAGATGAAGACAAAGAAAATAAATGCAACATCACCTCAGTTGCAAAGTTTTTCTGCAACAATACCGCTGTTGCAAAAAAAAGTGAAAATGAAATGGAAAAAAAAATCTGCAGCACAACCTACGTTGTGAAAAAATCCCGCAACACAACCTATGTTGAAAAAAAAATCCACAACACAATCTCTCTTACAAAAAAAATTCTACAATTTTTTCTGCAACATCACCACAGTTGCAAAGTTTTCTGCAACAATAACATTGTTGCAAAAGTTACATCACGTCTTCGCACAAAGTCTTTATTTCAGCAACAACCAACTTGATGCAATTTTGTGATGCTCGCGTGGGGAGATCTAACAGCATGGGAGGTGGGCTTGTTTCTGCAACACCGCGCTTGTTGCAAAAGGAAGGTGGGGAACGTGGGTTGTACATTGGACGGCGCGTCCATCCAACGGCCAGCCAGGCGGCGGATGTTTCCAATTCATCCACCGACGGACGCCTAGCAGCCCCCTTATTTTAGTTAAGATACATCTATTTTATTCGTTTCAGTACAAATATTTCCGGACGGAGAGAGTAGTATATATCATGTTTATTATCCGTTTTGTACCGTGTTTTGGAGCGGCGGCGGAGCTGGCCGCTGCTACCAAAGAGTAAAAGCAGCTGCTCGTGTGCAAGCCAGGTCTTGCAAAAACTGAACGGCGGGGTGCCTCGACAGCGGTATAGGGCCGGTTCAGGAACTTTTCAAGGTGTATCAGCTACGATTGTTTTAGGCTTGACAGCTCCTGAAGCCTTGGAGGCTATGGCGATTAGTGAAGCATTATCCTTGGCGGCTGATCTCAAACTGCCTGGAGGTTGTAGCAAATATGAATAAGTTGAACACCCTCACGAGCTATCGCCGTGCTTCTCTACTCGAATCAATGTCCAAAGAATTTACATATTACAAAGTGTTGAATCATCTCCGAAGAATTTTACGAAGTGTTTGAAACAATTTTCAAGACTACAACTCTAACAATCAATCTCTGAAGTATTTACACTTGTTTTGTTCATATAAAGTCACATGTCGGCAAACTCCTCATCGTCGTCAACTTCATCGACCCACTCGACTCGAGAATAATCTGCCGATTTCATCAACTCCGTCAAGCCCGTCAGGTCTTCCAGGTAGGTTGGTTCGTTGATCACCTGCATCACAAAATCCAATCCTCTACTCCTGTATTCACGCAATACCTGCCATTTCGGTTTGCACGCAAATGCATCAGCAAAGTTTTCAAAACATCATATCCAATCATGCATCGCCGTAGATGTTGCTTACCGCATTGGAACATGCGATACAGCTGCTCGAGGAATAGCCCATGAGAGTTAATAAGCTGTACTGCGATAGTGATCCTCGCATCTGGTGTGGCAATAGACCAGACGGACGCTCACTGCTTGTGCCAGCGATATCTCCTGGAGCATGTATCCTGCACAATGCAGTAAGTAAATCAACCATCACTTGCATTGTTTCCTCACCCACCTTTTACATAGCAGGTTCCAAGAGGTTCAGCTGCTTACCCATCTGGATGATTTAACAGTCTTGTGAAGAGGTCAGCAGCATGGCCAGATGCAATGGAGGCCAGTCCAGGTCGTGTTACTGTACACTGTTGGTCCAGCGTTCGGTTGGAGACCGACTGCATCCCAAGATCACAAAAACATGATATATGATGGTTGCAGTTAATAATTTACTGAGAAGATGAGCATAACTTCAGAAACCTAAGGCAACAAACATTACATCAACAGGAGCGATAACGTCATTGCAGAAATAGCACCCCAGTCTTTGACCCCCAAGAACATAAAAACATGATATATGATGGTTGCAGTTAATAATTTACTGAGAAGATGAGCATAACTTCAGAAACCTAAGGCAACAAACATTACATCAACAGGAGCGATAACGTCATTGCAGAAATAGCACCCCAGTCTTTGACCCCCAAGAACATCTTCTGCAGACAGCTTGTTCATGGCAGCAACCATATCTGAACCTTCAGAATTTGTTCCTGGACCAGCTCCATGTCGCATGGCAAGGTAGCTATCATATCCTAGGGCTGCAGTAATAGCAATCTGCAGTATAATGGGAGGCATTATATAGCATATAACTTCCAGTGTGTACATTATTCAAGAATAAGGACAGGGTTTACCTTGTTTTCATTCGCACAGAGAAGCGTTGGCAGCCACCTACTTTCCCTTGTGTCAGTCAGCAAGAAGACAGCATCATGGGTAGCTACTAACTCCTGGAGACGCTCGCAAGCTTTAAGCACACCAGCAGCTTCTTTAGATGATACAGGGTGCCCTGGCATCGGTATTTCCATTTGAATTCCTTCAACCTCCTACAGCGCAGATTTTTTTTTTCAAAATGTTGTTAAAAAAATGGAAGTACTGTTTCCAGGGAAGGGAAGTGAAAACTTACCACTGACGAACATCTCTCTTTTAGATGCTCCAGTACCGCTGTCGCTTTTGGGGTCTTGCGGTCTTTAGTTGTGTAAAGTGATTGTCTTGCCAAATTTGACACAACAACACAACCACTGTCAACAATTGTTAGATTCCGAACACCATAATCCTGAAAAAGTTAGTATCCACCATGATTAACAAGATGCTCTGTGAGTCTATGTCGGTAGTTCAACATAAAAGTAGCACGAACCATAAGACTAACCATAAGAATACGAGCAACATCGCACCCAAGAGTTCCAGCACCTAAAAGTAGACATCGAGCACTAGACAACTTCCCAGGATTTACAGGGAGGCTGGCTGGCAATTTCAAACAAGTGTCCGATTTTATCAAATTAGAAATGCCTGTAAGGTCCTTTAAATATGTTGGTTGGTTAATGGCTTGCATGACAAAATTCAACCCTTCTCTTCTATATTCAGACAGTACCTGAAATGTTTAGCAAGGAGAAACGTCAGTATATATACAACTCTTATAATGCAGCGCCATGTGTGCTATAATTTACTTACAATATTAGAACATGCAGTACAATCGTTTGAGGAATTGCTTATCACAGTTGATAAATCACACCGCGGGAGTGATCCTCGCATCTGGTGCGGCAATAAACCAAGCTGATGTTCAGTATCCATCCCAGCCATATCTCCTGGAGCATGTATCCTGCAAGAGGTATGGTTTAGTTTTCTTTAGTTCTAGCTTGATCAACTACTCTTCATCGAAATCAATGATACACGTACAAAAATTGCAACTCTGCAGTTATCTTTCAGGTATTTAGCAGCTTACCCCTCTGGATGATGTAACATCCTCGCAAAGAGCTCCACCGCTTTGCCGGATACAATGGAGGTCAACCCAGGTAGTGCTACTGTTTCATCAGAGACTGACTGCAAACCAATAAGATCAAGCAAATATGAAATCTAGTAACCAGTGTCAAAATTAAAAGTACAAAAAAAATGAGAATATTCCACAAATGTAAGTCTTTATCTGGTATACATTGAAAAGGGAAGTCGTATCGTTGCAGAAACAGCACCCCAATCTTTGACGACCGAGAGCATCTTCAGTGGATAAATTCTGTATCTGAGCAATCACGTCATCCATATTTCCACTTCTTGTTCCTGGACCAGCACCATGTCGCATGACAAGGTAACTGTCATGTCCTAATGCTGCAGTGATGGCCATCTGCAGTGGAGACAAAAGACCTTTAGTTCCCAAGAGCTCGCTATGTTTAAAAATGGAAGATGGGGAAAGCATACTTATTTAAATGAAACCACATGGCCAGAATATATTCTCTAGTCAAGCTATTGAGTATTAAAATTTCTTGGTCACTGAGTGAATTATTGCAAAGCCCCCCTGCAGATGAATAATATGTCTGAGATTTACCTTGTTTTCGTTTGCGCACAAAAGAGTTGGAAACCATCTGCTCTCCCATGTGTCAGTCAACAAGAAGACCACATCACTAGAAGCTACTAATGTTTGAAGACGCTCACAATCATCAAGCACACTTGGAGAAACCGGATTCCCAGGCGCTGGTATTTCCATCTGGATGGCTTCGACGTCCTAGATGACAGCAATTGTTGTCAACAAGCAGATCTGTAGAAAGCAAATATTCAAGAAAAAGGTAGCCATGACTTACCACTGCAGGGCATCTCTCTTTTAGATGTGAAACTATTGCGGTGGCTCTTGGGACACCACAATCGTCATCTATGTAGAGTGATTGTTTGAGTACATCAGGCATAGAAACATGACCACCGTCAACCACTGTTAGTTTCCGTACACCCCAGGTCTGAAATTTTGGTTCCATCATGAATAAAAAGATACAAAAGATATGTGTAAGTGCAGATTTTATTTAAGTTTGTTAGAAGGGAATTATGTAATTGTATACTACTCCATTCCAAATTACTTTAAGTTCTAGCTTTGTCCTAAGTCTTCTTTTAAATTTAACAAAGTATATAGAAAAATATTGCTAATATAGTATGAAAATACATTTTATGCTGAATCTAATGAAAATTAATTTGGCCTTGTAGATGTTAATATATTAGTCTGACATAGGACAAAGCTATAACTTCAATTCAAATGATTTGGAACGAAGGGAGTATTACAGTTTGTTACATGGGAGCATGGAAACAGCAGTACACAATGTACGAACCATGAGTAAGCGAGAAACTTCACATCCAAGAGTTCCAGCACCCAACAGAAGACATCGAATGCCAGATAACTTCTCCAAATCAACAGGGAAATGCCGCCATCCCATAAGCTTCAAGTGCATCAGTTGTTGTTCTTCATCCCGCCTGCGCATATGATAAACAATTGAAATAAATCCAATTAATTACTGATAATGTGCAGAGCAAGGTAAAACACTCTTCATCTACCTTTCTGGGCTCATTGATTCAAGATTGATTTCTTTCAGTTTCTTTTCTTTCCTTCCATCCCCAGGCTTTTCTCCTTCCCATCCAATAGCTTCAGGCACATAATCAGAGTCATCCCAGCCTGTAATCATGTTAGAGTACGTAATGAGCCCATTAGTCTTAGGGTTCATTAGAGATAAGGGTCGCTTGCTTAGGGGTCAAGTAAGCCTTGCTTGGGAGTCAAGTAAACCTCTCTATATAAAGAGAGGAGATGTATCAATCTAATCAAGCAAGAATTAAGAAGGAAATCCCTTCCATCTTGCCCGGCCGTGGGCAAAAGGCCCCCGGCCGGCCCTCTCGCGCCCTCCTTCTAGCAGCGCCATAACAATTTGGTATCAGCTAGCTTCGGTTCGATCATGTCTTCACCACCGCCCAACCTGTCTCTTCCGCTGCCGGTCACGACCGTCGCCCCGCTCCTGCCCGCGCTGGGATCTTCCGTTGCGCCCGCCCCCGTCGTCCTCACCCCGGAGGTGTCCGGGGCGCTGCGGGACCTAACACAGGCGGTCCAGGAGATCCATCTGTTCTTGGCCGGGTCCTATGGGCCGCACCTGGCTGCGCCGCCCATCACCGCCACCGCGCCGCCGTGGCAGCCGCCGCACCAAGCGGCCCCCGCCGCGCTCGCCGGGCTGCTGCAGCAGCCGCTGCAGCTGCCATCCATCGCCCCGTCCTGGCTGCCGTGGCAGCTGCCGCACCAGGCGGCCTCCGCCGCGCTCGTCGGGCTGCTGCAGCAGCCGCTGCAACTGCCATCCACCGCCACCACCGCCCCGTCCTGGCTGCCGTGGCAGCCGCCGCACCAGGTGGCCTCCGCCGCGCTCATCAGGCCGCTGCAGCAGCTGCCATCCACCGCCCCGCCCTGGCTGCAGTGGCAGCCACCGCTCCTGGCGACCTCCGCCGCGCCCGGCGCTCCGCCGCAGCAGCCATCACCGGTCAGCTCTGGCCCCGCATCGACCGCACCGACGGGAGTCCCGATCCACCAGATCAAGTTCCCGCCGTCGCCATCACCGCTTCCCCAGGGCGTCCCCATCCAGCAGATCAAGCTTCCGCCGTCGCCGTCACCGCTTCCAGCTTGGATCACTACCCGCCACGTGCCGGCGACGGTGAGGCTGCTGCACGCGGCCTCCTAGCGCGTCGGCGTGTGCGGGAGTTGCGTGGTCTGCAGCTGCCGCTCCTCCCAGTTGCGCTTCGCTGCGCAAAGGACCTCGATCTCGTCCGCTGCGTCGGGGATCATGGGCATGCGGTTTCCCCCACGGGCGGCGGGCAGCTGTTTTCCCCGCGGGCAACGACCTCAAAGTCTGCGACATCAGCGGTTGGGGGGGCGCACCCCTCCTCGTCATTCTCCATCGCAAGCCCTCCACTCTTCCCTGTGCAGTGCAAACCAACAGCCGTCCGGCAGGGAGAAGGCATGGTGTCACCGACAGCAGCGCACCGCGTAGCACCACTGCATTCCGCCACCGGCCGCCGCGCGGGCGCCTCTGCTGGTCACTCTTGCGACCACTTCCAGGTGGTCATACACATGCACTCCTTTTGTCCAGGTGGTGTCCATGGGATCCAGGTGGCTGTACACGTGCACGTCCGACGTGCGGATGGTGTCCACTTTTTGTTAAGGGGTCCAAAATAAAGCGTCCCAGTCCATTTCAGGTTGAGAATAATAAAACAAGCCGAGATGTAAAAGGCTTGTTTTTAGGTGTTAGGTTTTTGTTGCGTCAAGTCATGGTTATAAGTTGGTTAGGCTGCAGCTCGAGGACAAGCTGCATGTCCAAGTGGGGTGTGGTGTTAGAGTACGTAATGGGCCCATTAGTCTTAGGGTTAATTAGAGATAAGGGTCGCTTGCTTAGGGGTCAAGTAAGCCTTGCTTGGGAGTCAAGTAAACCTCTCTATATAAAGAGAGGAGATGTATCAATCTAATCAAGCAAGAATTAAGAAGGAAATCCCTTCCATCTTGCCCGGCCGTGGGCAAAAGGCCCCCGGCCGGCCCTCTCGCGCCCTCCTTCTAGCAGCGCCATAACAAATCACAACCAATGTTAAATAAAAAATACAAACTATGACTGAAACTGCTATGGAGAAGTTCTTATCCAGATAGATCATAATACCATGAGGTTGTGGAAATGATGCTTCGCCAATAAGGGATTTCTCTAGATCAAGCTCCGATCGTTTTTCTCGGTAGCATAAGAACTGAATCTTCTCAATTTTCAACTGCAGACTAAGGAATGCAATGTAGTTTCTAAGAGCCCAGCTAGGATCTTGATGACAACCATGATCATAAAATCCAAATAGAAGCTGCATTAGCAGATCAAAGCATTTAAAGAAAGAACAGATATATGCATGAAGAATACAAACCGGATCTCCTAAATTTCGTACCAAATATGAGAGCACGAAATATTTGTGATGATCAAATGAGTAACACAGACATACCTTTTGGCCATTGTCCTGGCAATCTTTCCAATCCTTGAGTTGCCTTATAGCAATACAAGAATCCGAGGATATATCGACAAAGAAAAATGGAAGAGCTGCAGAAATATGGATCCATTGCAACAAAAGTATTGCAAATTAGCAAAACATGGCCAATTAACAAGAAGCTATCAAATAACGCATATACTAGTTTGAGATAACTATCATTTACCCAACCTGCTGTTTCATTTGAACTGCGCCACTCTTTCAGTGACTTAGACAATGATTTTGCCTGCGGGAGAAAATTGATAGCCTTCAATACCAACCACAAAAATACAGATATTTAATATTGTGGATATTAGGTGCATAAGATCATGACCTCCTCTTGACTAAGCACCAGTGAGGCACTATGCAGGCTGAGCAAAGTCATTTCAGACTTGAAAACCAATGAGGGGAATGCAACACTGTAATAGATCTTCCAATTCTTCAGATCCGCGAATGATATCACAAGGAACCTCAGTAGCAGAGAAGGATCCTCTTCTATTTTACCATGCATAATGTCGTGCAAGATCTGGCTCCATAGATACATACAACAGCGATTATGATGAAGGAAATACATCAAGAAAGGAAAGATTAGCAAATTCCATGTCAAAAAATGTACCTTCTTTGCTTCTTCTCTCAGTAGATACTCCACATCTAGGTTTTGTAACCCTCTCATGTTATTCGTGTTTATGAGGGTCCCTGGGACTGGACAAGAGTTCCTAGAGCCAAAGGAGTTGGCAGATGGTGGCACTAATGATTCTCGGCCCAGCCTCAAGAGGCCCGACATTTTTGGGTGTGTGCATGGAGTATAGTAACCTAGCACAAAATTGAAACAAACTTGTTTGGTGTATCCAGAAAGAGAATACAAAAAGACTAGGCGCTCCACTACACACATGAACGAACAAATCAGAAGAATGTTTTTTTTCCACAAAATTGGAGTTATTTTAAGGGAAATGGTACTTCTCCTGAGGAATCACTGGAGTTGTACTCCATATCACCATCTCGGTTGATATGTGTGCACAGAGGAAAGTGCACAAGCAGAAAGATCAATCAGCAACTACACCAACAATAACCCGTCTAGAAAATGATGGAGAATTTATATTATGACATGCGAAAACTCAAGCCTTAACCGAGACCATCTGGACCAAACATTTACTAGCAAGTCGAACACAGAAAGCACCAACTCCCAAGAAACATGTCAAGCAAACATTGCAGCGGAGGCAAAATCCAGGCAACATAGCGTACATGGACCGCCACCAACTCATACACGACATCGCAAAATCTAGGAGTAGCGACAACTAAGACCATTTTCGATGCGACGCACGAAATCGCAACCCTCGAGGAGAATTACGAGAGGAACGGGAGTGGGCGAGTGGGAGGATCCGTACCGGTGATGGGGATGGGGGAGTCGTCGGTGCCGAGGACGTCGAGCTTGAGTCGGCGGAGGTCCTCCCAGAACGCCAGCTCGACGCGGCTCGCGATGGGGTCTAACTCCAGCGGCCGCGGCCGCACCTCCGCCTTCGCCGCCATCTCCCGTCTCGTCTTTTCGCCGGCGGCACGGCGAGTGGTTTCGTGGGCTGCTTCTGCTTCTTCTTTTTTTACCTCTCCTTTTATTTGTATAGTTATTATTTGTTGGATAACCCTTGCAATTGGAGGAGGGCTTGCTTTAGCGTATGTATAACTTGCGCATGCAGTATTACGTTTCGTGAAGGATTGTAGAAGACAAAGAACGCGTCTGCAAATAGGACTTCGAATCGACGCTTTTACAGGTAGCCCCTCCTACCAGATAACCGATTTTCTCTATCTTTTTTACAAAGAAGAAGAAGAGTAAAGGGCATCATCGTAGTTGGATCTTGTCATCCAACGTGCCCCTTTATTTGTTCGTGGATGCATTTGTTTGTCCAAATTCTCGCAAACCGGATGCAAACTGAGGGAGGTCTGCGGGCGTCCAGACCTTCGCCACGTAAGATTCTGACACTCCAATCCATTCAAATACCCTTGTCCCCCTTCCAACGTCATCCATGACAAAGGCAGGTGTTCGGTCAAATATCATTGAGTTTTTTTGACCTTCCCATTGTTTCCTAGAGCAAATGTATTAGCAATGAAGCTCTAAAAGATCAATTTGCTGCACTATATGAGGTTTGCCATGATCAAGCTATATCAGTAAGAGAAATGGTGGAGATGAATTGAAATTTTAATTTTAGAAGATGGCTTTCTGCTAACGAGATGATTTGGCTTAACAAACTAAGGATAATCTTATTTTCTGTAACGCTGGGACCTATTGGAGAGGTTGTTCCTAAATGGATATGGAAGAGTAGAGGTAGATTTACTGTTAGATCTGTGTACAACCATTTATTTGACATGGGTCCTTCCAGATCTTTCAAGCACGTATGGAAAGCTAAAATTCCTTTGAAAATCAAGGCTTGGCTTTGGCTAATTTGACATAATGCAATAGCTAGCAAATATAATATGTTAACAACAAAATGAACAGGTGACCCTTTGTGTCGCTTCTATCTTGACAGGGAGAATATAAATAATCTCTTCTTTGGCTGTTCTACAACTAAGTATGTTTGGTGCATTGTGTGCAGATAAATTGGTGTAGTTGCAAGGCCTTCTTGCTCCATGCAATACCTCTGGTGGATTCCAAAGAAGAAACCTACAAATATGGGAATTGATGCTTTATGTTGGGAAATTTGGAAACAACGCACCAGGGCTTGTTTTGATAACAAACTGGTCAGCTCACCGGGTGAATTCGTGTGCTATGCATATTCCTTCATGTGTTATTGGGCAGGCTTTCCAAAATGTAGTGGGGAAGTACTCGAGCGAGGGAGCGCGCAACACACACCATGGAAATCCATGATGATGGCAACGCTGGTCAAAGCAGGGGCTTTTGCTACTGGAGGCCAGGGAGACCAACAACTCGGTTGTGAATGAAGAAGATGCAGAAGAAAGGAAGATGTGAATGAGGGCATGTGATAAAGCTGAAGACATGAAGGAAACAACAATATGAAGAAATGAAGGAAAAAATCAATATGAAGAAGCAAGAAATAGAGAATCATCGAGCAACTGCTACGGGCCCATAGTCTAAAGGAAACTACTCACGGGTGATCGATGGCATTTGATACGTCCATTTTGCATCATGTTTTGCTACTGTTATTTATATTGTTTTTTTGGTCATTATTCCACTTTATGCTGCAATTATAATGCCTTTTCTCTCTTAATTTGCAATATTTACATGGAGAGGGAGATTATCGGCAACTGGAATTCTGGCCCTAAAAGAGCTACACCACAGATACCTATTCTACAGAGCTTCAGATGACCTGAGACTTCATAGAGAATTTTTTATTGAATATAGAAAAATGTCCATTTTACTGCCCTGAATAAAGTGGGTGGTTCACTTTACCCCCTGATCTATTTTTCGGCTTCTTTTACCCCCAAACAAACCCAAACCGGACAAAACACCCCCATGGCTGGTTTTTCTCCACCTGCTGCTGATGTGGCACTAGTCAACGGTGGTTTTGACCTGGGTGGGGCCCCCTTGTCAGGTCTCTCTCTCTCTCTCTCTCTCTCTCTCCAGATACACCCGCCGGCGAGCCTCCTCCTCGGCTCCCGCCCCTTCTTCTTCACTGCGCTGCTGCCGCCACCATGGGAGCACTTCTCCAGGCTGCAGCAGCCCGCTTCCCGTCTCCTTCACGTCCTCCTCCTCCTCGTCATGCTGCTGCTGTTGCGTACCATGACCACGATGACTCTCTGTCCTTTCTCTAAATGCCATGGTCGGCGCTCCGTTCTGTAGATCGGCGCTGCTGAGAACCACCATGGCCACCTGAGACCACCGTCATCGTCAGCCTCTAGCGCCCTCGACTTGTATCCCGCCGCCCTGCCACAGATCCGGGTCCGTCGTCGCCGTTCTTCACCTAGCACCCGTCCCTGTCGGGCGTCGGCATCAGATCCGGCGAGGACCATGCTGTTGGAACCGGTCTTTCAGGTAGTAGTGCATGCACTAACGTGTGTGATGTTGCTGCGCCAATAGCCCACGATCTGCATGCTCGCTCTACGAGCGATTAGACTGTGCATTGTTGTGTTAGTTAGTCTAGCTGTGTGCCTGTGCTATCTGTGTATGTGTACACCCAGAGGATAATACAATCGTGAGTTCTTCCTCACTTTTCTTTCCTTCACATGTAGTCGCCGCCGTGCAAGCTCCTCTGCCTCGCCGCCAGCACCGAGGCCGACGATGGCGTCGCTGGTGGGGTCGCTGGCCGGCGGGGAGGTGCTGCAGGAGGCCTGGAGGTGGCCGGCGGCGAGCTCCTTATCGGAGTAGAAGCGATGAGGCGACCGACAGCGGAGCAGCGCTAGGAGTGAGAGGTCGCCGGCATGGAGGGCTTCAGCAGCGACACAACGGCGCGGTGGTGCTCAGATGCAGTCGTGCATAGAGGACGTCGGGGGCTCGGGGTTGTTGTGATAGAGAGAGAGAGAGAGACCTGACAAGGGGGCCCCACCCGGGTCAAAATCACCGTTGGCTAGTGCCACATCAGCAGCGGGTGGAGAAAACCAACCAGGGGATGTTTTGTCTGGTTTAGGTTTGTTTGGGGGGTAAAAGAAGTCGAAAAATAGATCAGGGGGTAAAGTGTACCACCCACTTTATTCAGGGTAGTAAAATGGACTTTTTCTTGAATATATAAAAAATACTGGAGCAAAGAAATACCAAAGGAGGCCCACGAGTTACCCACAAGGCAACAGGGCGCGACCACCCCCTTGGGCGCGCCCTGATGCCTTGTGGGGCCCATAGCTGGCCTATGGTGCCCATCTTCTGCTAGGGTTTTGGCCTAGAAAAGAAGAAGAGAAGACTATCGGCATGAAGCGTCGCCATCTCGAGGCGGAACCTGGGCAGGAGCACTTTTGCTCTCCCGCGGAGCGATTCCGTCGGGGATACTTCCCTCCGAGAAAGGGAAATCGAAACCATCGACATCACCAACGATCCTCTCACTGCGGGAGGACCAATCTTCATCAACATCTTCACTAGCACCATATCATCTCAAACCCTAGCTCATCTCTTGTATTCAGTCTTTGTCTCAAAACCTCAAATTGGTACATGTGGGTTGCTAGTAGTGTTGATTACATCTTGTAGTTGATGCTAGTTGCTTTATTTGGTGGAAGATTAAATGTTCAGATCCTCAAGCATATTCAATACTCCTCTGATCTTGAACATGAATATGATTTGTGAGTAGTTACTTTTGTTCTTGGGACATGGGAGAAGTCTTGTTATAAGTGATCATGTGAAGTTGGTATTCATTCAATATTTTGACGATATGTATGTTGTTGCTTCCTTTAGTGCTGTCATTTGAACGTCGACTACATGACACTTCACCATAATTGGGCCTAAGGGAAGGCATTATGGAGTAATGAGTAGATGATGGGTTGCTAGAGTGACAGAAACTTAAACCCTGTTTATGCATTACTTCGTAAGGGGCTGATTTGGATCCATATGTTTCATGCTATGGCTAGATTTATCTTAATTCTTCTTTCGTAGTTGCGGATGCTTGCGAGAGGGGGTAATCATAAGTGGGTTGCTTGTTCAAGTAAGACCAACCACCCAAGCACCGGTCCACCCACATATCAAATTATCAAAGTAACGAACATGAATCAACTAAACATGATGAACGTGACTAGACGACAATTCACATGTGTCCTCATGAGCGCTTTGCTTTACATAAGAGAACTTTTTGGCTTGTCCTTTGCTACAAAAAGGGATTGGACCACCTTGCTGCACCTTTGTTACTATTGCTACTTGTTACCTGTTATGAATTATCTTGCTACAAAACTATCTATCACCGCTACTTTCAGTACTTGCAGAGAATATCTTGCTGAAAACCACTTATCATTTCCTTCTACTCCTCATTGGGTTTGACACTCTTACTTAACGAAAAGAGTAGGATTGATCCCCTGTACTTGTGGATGGTTATTTTTTGGTTTGTGTTACGTACGTGTAACACCCCGGATGTAACTTTCCCTATTTGTACTCCAACTCTTGCCGTTTCCGGCGTTAAGTTATTTTATTTCCTTGGGTTCGGGTTTTTGTCTCCGTGTGTTGTTGTCGTTGTCATGCATCTCATATCATGTCATCATGTGCATTGCATTTGCATACGTGTTCATCTCATGCATTCGAGCATTTTCCCCGTTGTCCGTTTTGCATTCCGGCGCTTCGTTCTCCTCCGGTGGTCATTTCTAGCTTTCTTTCGTATGTGGGGTTTAAACATTTCCGGATTGGAACGAGACTTGCCATGCGGCCTTGGTTTACTACCGGTAGGCCGCCTGTCAAGTTTAGTACCATTTGGACTTCGTTTGATACTCCAACGGTTAACCGAGGGACCAAAAAGGCCTCGTGTGTGTTGCAGCCCAACACCCCTCCAATTTGGGCCAAAACCCACCAAACTCTGCTCCGTGTCCTAGAGCGTTCGATCACGATCGTGTGGCCGAAAACCGCACCTCATTTGGACTCTCCTAGCTCCACTTATGCCTATAAATACACCCCCTCCGTTTTCGGATCTCCCCTCTCCCCGAAACCCTAAAAAAATCCCCAGATCCGCCGCCGGACGTGTCCGGACGAGCCGGACAGCGTCCGGATCCCGCCGCCGCCTCTCCCGAGCCGACACGTGGCGCGCTGCCCTCCACCCGCCGCCG
>NC_057800.1:419399864-419409355 GCF_018294505.1 Triticum aestivum
CCCGCCTCGCCTCGCCCGCCTCGACGCTGGCGACGCCGCCACTGTCGCCCGGTCGCCGCGTCGCTCCCACCGGAAGCCGCCGCCGCCCCGACCGCTCCGGCCGACCTACCTCCTCTCCGGCGAGACCCCGACGCCGGCGACCTCGGACCCGCCTCCCGTGAACAGTGCAGCACCGCGCCTCGGTTTCCATGCGAACCCTAGATCCAGATCCAGAGGTTGTTTTTTTTGCTAAGTCCCTAGATTTTTTACTTCATATGCTCCTGTTCGAGGCCCCGTAACTTTGCATTCGTAGCTCCGATTTGGGCATATAGTATATCAAAATGTTCATCTCAGGGAGTACATCATTTCATTCCATTGCATCATTTTCATTTGAGCTCATCTTGATGCCCGAAATGCTGCTAGAAGGAGGCTTCGTGAGTTAAGTGTCAGATCTGCTAGTTCATCTTAGACTTTTGTCATTTTTGCCATGATTAATGCGTGCATGCTATGGCCGTGAGTTCTTCATATGTTTTGTTAAGGGTTTTGTCATCTTTCCAGAGGTGCAACCCATGCATTTTTGTGATGTGTGTGGTGACTTGTGCAAGCTTGCAAAGTGAGGCACCCGGTAATTCTGTTTTCAGGGACTTAGTAGTTTTCACTAAGTCTGGGATTATTTAGTTCACGATGCCCTATGTTCATGTTGTTTCCTAGTGATCCGTGCCTCTTTTGAGGATGATCAGTAAGGGAGTTTTGTTAATCTTGTTATGCTCTATCCATCCATGTCTTTTTTTGCAATTATGGAGCACACTAGCTTGAGTCAATCGAGCTCTACTTTTGCTTTGTTGTGAATCTGGACAGATCGTCAACTTGTTTGCGATTTTGCCGATGTTATTGTAGTTGACCCGTGCATGCTATGCCATTGTTCTTGCCATGTCTAGCTTGTATTTTGTGCCTTCTTTATGGGTGTATGCTTGCCTTGCCATGACTTGCACCATAGTGAGTGCATCGAGATTGTTTACATGCCTTCGTGAGTTATATTTCAGCATGTCCCAGTTTTCACTAAGTCTGAAAACTGATTATGTTTTTGCTATGTTCGTGTGCTTGTTAGTATATTTTGTGATCCCTTTTGGCCCAAGGTCACTAAGGGACTTTTGTTAAGCTTGTTGAGTAGCTCCATGCCATGTCTTTCTTTGTCATGTTCAGGTCCTGTAGCATGTTGTTTTGATGCTCAGAAGAGGGCTTCATGATCTGAAATTTCAGACAAGTGTTAATTTCACTAAGTCTGAGATCTGTTTTGCATTTGCGTTTTTTCCATGCTTGTTTGAACCTCATAATGGATGATTTGGCCGTAGCTCAGTGCTAGCCTTTTGTTAAGCATCTTGTGTGCATCCCTGCCATGTATTTTGTTGTCATGTTTAGTGGCTGTAGCATGTTCATCTCATTGCATTTAGATGCCTATTTGCTGTAAATCGCAGACCGGTGTCAATTTTGAATTGCTTGCCATTTCCAAACCGTAACTCCGATTCCGGCGTTCTTTATATCGTTTTCAAGCGATTTCATCTCATCTTTCCAGTGGCACCCTTGGAATTCCAAGTTGAGGCCAGGTTCATGCATTTCCTGTAATATCTTGCATTATGCATCCCGCATCGCATCCCGCATAGCATATCATCTTTGCATCGTGTTGTTTGAGTTTGCACGTGGTTGATTGTATCCTTGTTGCTTGTTTGTCTTGTTTGGGTAGAGCCGGGAGACGAGTTCGCTACCGAGGAGCCCATTGAGTTTGCTTGTGAGGATCCAGTCAACTCTGACAACTGTGCAGGCAAGATGATCATACCCTCGAAATCACTACTATCTTTGCTATGCTAGCTTGCTCGCTCTTTTGCTATGCCAATGCTACGATGCCTACCTTTTGCTTGTCAGCCTCCCAAATTGCCATGTCAAACCTCTAACCCACCTTTGTCCTAGCAAACCGTTGATTGGCTATGTTACCGCTTTGCTTAGCCCCTCTTATAGCGTTGCTAGTTGCAGGTGAAGACTGGAGCCCGTTCCTTGTTGGAACATCTTTTACTTATTTGTTGGGATATCATTATATTGCTATGTTATCCTAATGCATCTATATACTTGGTAAAGGGTGGAAGGCTCGGCCTCTCGCCTAGTGTTTTGTTCCACTCTTGCCGCCCTAGTTTCCGTCATATCAGTGTTATGTTCCCAGCTTTTTGCGTTCCTTACGCGGTTGGGTTATAATGGGAACCCCTTGATATTTCACCTTGATTAAAGCTTTTCCAGCAATGCCCAACCTTGGTTTTACCATTTGGCACCTAGCCTTTTCCTTCCCTTGGGTTCTGCAGACTCAAGGGTCATCTTATTTTAACCCCCCCAGGCCAGTGCTCCTCTGAGTGTTGGTCCACCTGTCAGCTACCGGTGGCCACCAGGGGCAACTCTGGGCTGGCCTACCCGTACCTAGGACAATCTGAGTGTGCCCTGAGAAAGAGATATGTGCAGCTCCTATCGGGATTTGTCGGCACATTCGGGCGGTGTTGCTGGTCTTGTTTTAACCTGTCGAAGTGTCTTGAGTTACCGAGATACCGAGTCTGATCGGAACATCTTGGGAGGAGGTCTATTCCTTCATTGACCGTGAGAGCTTGTCATGGGCTAAGTTGGGACTCCCCTGCAGGGATTGAACTTTCGAAATCCATGCCCGCGGTTATGGGCAGATGGGAATTTGTTAATGTCCGGTTGTAGACAACTTGAACCTTACTTAATTAAAATGAATCAACCAAGTGTGTTACCATGATGGCCTCTTCTCGGCGGAGTCCGGGAAGTGGACACGGTGTTGGAGTAATGTTTGCGCAGGCTGCCCTCTAGTTTCTTGCTCGTGCTTTGCCTCCTCTTCTCGCTCTCCTTTGTGAATAAGTTAGCCACCATATATGCTAGTCGCTTGCTGCAGCTCCACATATATTTGCCTTTCCTTTCCTATAAGCTTAAATAGTCTTGATCGCGAGGGTGCGAGATTGCTGAGTCCCTGTGGCTCACAGATTACTATTACACCAGATGCAGGTCCAGGTGATTCTGCTCTAGGGGACGATTATGAGCTCAAGTGGGAGTTCGACGAAGACTCTCAACGATATTATGTTTCCTTTCCCGATGATCAGTAGTGGTGCCCAGTTGGGGGTGATTGGGACCGTGTCGCATGTTGGGTTCTCTTTTATTTTGGCGCCGTAGTCGGGCCATGAGTGTTTTGGATGATGTAATGTTATTTATGTTCTTGATTGACGTGGCGAGTGTAAGCCAACTATGTTCTCCCCTTTATTAATTATATTACATGGGATGTCGTGAAGATTGCCTAACTTGCGACATATGCCATCAATGCGATTATGTCTCTAAGTCGTGCCTCGACACGTGGGAGCTATAGTCGCATCGAGGGTGTTACAAGTTGGTATCAGAGCCTTTCCCGACCTTAGGAGCCCCATTGCTTGATCGTTTTTAGCGGCCGAGTTGTGTCTAGAAAAATGTTTTGAGTCTTTAGGAATTATATATCGGAGAGTTAGGAATTCTTTTTACTTCCCAGTCTCCTCATCGCTCTGGTAAGGCATCCTGACATAGAGTTTTGACTCTTCTCTTCTCAAATTTCACTAAAAAAATTTAGGATCACGCGGGTATCTTGGAATTGTTCCGATAGTTTTATGATGAGAACATTGTCTTGGTGCCTCCTGTCAGGGGTTTAGTGGAAGTGTCCTGGGGAGTTGAGCTCTGAGGTGTTGTCATCATAATTTTATCGTTGCAGTTCTGGAATACCTGAGTCTAGTACGCTGACATTGAAAATCTCTTTTATGCAGTTCGTTGGTGAGATAACCTCGACGCCACCCAGTACTGGGGCGGGAGTTCGGGAGTATCGTCATAACTTGTATAACGGATGCTTTTCGAAGGTTGAGGTAGATGGTTTCCGAAGGTTTCTTGGTTATGTGTTGAAGGATGGATACAGCTGGATGTAGGAATTGCTAGTTTGGGTGAGATATTATGTTTCCCCTGTATCCCCAACACCTGATTGCATAATCAGAAAAGTTCGGGAGTTTCATAGGTGGGAATTCTAGTAGCTCTAGTTCTTCTTCCACAGATATTGGTTTGAGATTGGGATTTCTTACCGATTATTCGTTCTTGATCCGTACCTTGTTGATTTATTTCTCTACCTTAATTCTACGTGGCTTCTCAATTTATGGATATGTGACCATTTCAAGAGGAATGCATTCGTTCATTTTGTTCGGATGTGAAGACTATATGTTGCAATTTTCATTCCGTTGGATTCAGCTTCAATATTTGTCTGTCAATGTGCTAATGGTGGTCAACCTCTTCAGGATGGCTCCTCCAATGCGCACGACTCCGAATCCTGATCCGCCACCACCTCCACCTCCTCCAGAGGCATGGCAAGCTGTGATGGCCGCAACCAATGCAAATACACAGCTGATCATGCAAATTCTTCAAGAGCGCAATCAAGGCAGTCAAGGGAATCAAGGCAGCAATCAGAGTCACTTTGCTACACTCAACCAATTCCTTGCTAACGGGCCAAAGACTTTCAGCAATTGTGTTGAGGCAACCGATGCTGACGATTGGCTTGTGGATCTGTGTAAGCATTTTGAGTGCAGTAACGTCAGGCCTGAGGACTTTGTGAAATTCGCTTCCTTCCAACTCAAAGATCAAGCTGCAGAATGGTTCCAGCAGTACAAGGACTCCAGAGGTGGACGTGTTATCACTTGGGATGATTTCCGTCGAGATTTCCGAGCTCATCATATTCCGCAGAGTGTGGTTGAAAGCAAACGTGAGGAATTCCGCAATCTGAAGCAAGGCTCTTTGTCTGTCTATGACTACAACAAGTGGTTCCAGAAGCTTGCCCGCTTTGCCAAGCAGGACGTGCCTGATGAGAAGAGCATGATATACCAGTTCAGGGGTGGTCTCAGAGAAGAAATTCAGCTCGCTCTTGTCCTCTTTGAGCCCTTGAGGCACGATGAGTTCTACAACATGGCACTGAAGCAAGAGGCTGCTTAGTTGAGGTGTGATGCTTCCAAGAAGCGAGTCAGAGATGTTACTCCTTCTTCCTCTACTCAAGTGGCCAAGCAGCAGAAGTTTTGGCTTCCTCCTCCTCCGTTCCGTCAGCCGTATCAGCAGAAGAGCAAAGGTGGCAGTGGTTCTTCCCACCCACCCAACCGTTGCTTTCAGAACAAGACTTCGTCTCAAGCTCCAAGATCGAGTGCTCCGTATCACCGTCCGCTTTCAGAGGTCACGTGCAACAAGTGCCAACAGAAGGGTCACTATGCCAACAAGTGTCTCAACCAGAGGCGTCTTCCTCCTCCTCCTGTCAGATCGGCAAGTACAGCTGTGGTCAAGCATAACCCCAAGCATGCCAAGGTCAATTTGATGAATGCAGCTCAGGCAGAGGACTCGTTAGATGTGATCATGGGTAACCTTCCTGTTAATGATATTCCAGCTAAAGTTCTTTTTGACACTGGTGCATCGCATTTCTTCATCTCGAGACCGTTTACTAATAGGCATGAATTGGTTTCGCAAGTTTTGCCTGGTCCTTTAGCAGTTGTCTCTCTCGGTAAGCGCATGCAGGCTAACTCCATCGTTCCGGATGTTTCCATCACTTTGGGTGACTACAAGTTCTTGGCTTCTCCTACGGTTCTCGGTGACTCGGATATTGATCTTATTCTCGGAATGGATTGGCTTTCTAAGCACAAGGCTCAGCTTGATTGTGCAACCAGGCAGATTCAATTGACTCATTCGTCTGAGGATGTAATTGTCTTTGCCGCTCGGGATAATACTATCCGTCTGTTTTCTCTCAATGAGAAGGGTGAATTGGATGCCATCTCTCAAATTCCAGTCGTTTGCGAATATCAAGACGTCTTTCCAGAAGAGCTCCCAGGAATGCCTCCGCACCGGCCAGTTGAATTCATTATTGAACTTGAGCCTGGCACGGAACCTGTGTGCAAGCGTCCTTACAAGCTCGGACCTGAAGAGTTGAAGGAGCTGAAGAAGCAACTCGATGAGCAAGAGAAAATGGGTCTCATCCGGCCTAGTTCTTCTCTGTGGGGTTGTGGTGTTCTTTTTGTGAAGAAGAAGGATGAAACGGACCGACTTTGTGTTGATTACCGTCCAGTGAATAAGAAGACCATCAAGAACAAATACCCACTTCCCAACATCAATGAGTTGTTCGAACAACTCAAAGGTGCCCAAGTATTCTTCAAGCTTGATCTTGGGTTATCACCAGATTCGCATTCGTGAAGAAGATATTCCCAAGACAGCATTCAGAACAAGTTTTGGTTCATATGAATACACTGTCATGTCTTTTGGCCTCGCCAACGCTCCTCCGACGTTCTCTCGCATGATGAACTTCATCTTCAATGCCTACACCAATGACTTCGTTTTGGTCTATCTCGACGACATTCTGGTTTTCTCGAAGAGCAAGGAAGATCATACCAAGCACTTGCGTTTGGTTCTCGATAAGCTCAGGGAACATCAGTTCTACGCCAAGTTCTCCAAGTGTGAATTTTGGCTTGATGAGGTTCTTTATCTTGGTCATATCATCTCTGCCAAGGGCATTGCCGTGAATCCTGAGAAGGTGTCTGCAATTGTGAATTGGGAACCTCCTCAAAACGTGAAGCAACTCCGCAGTTTTCTCGGTCTCGCAAGCTATTGCCGAAGATTCGTTGAAAACTTTTCTAAGATCGCGAAGCCTCTCTCAAATCTTCTTCAGAAGCACGTCAAGTACGTTTGGTCTCCGGAGTGTGACATTGCTTTCAACACTTTGAAAGAAAAATTGATCACTGCTCCAGTTTTGACTCCGCCTGATGAATCCAAGCCGTACGAGGTCTTTTGTGATGCCTCTCTCCAAGGTCTTGGCGCAGTTTTGATGCAAGAGAAGAAAGTGGTTGCTTATACATCTCGCCAGTTGAAGCCTAATGAGAAGAACTACTCCACTCATGATCTCGAGTTGGCGGCAGTTGTGCATGCTCTTTTGACTTGGAGACATCTTCTATTGGGAAGAAAAGTGGACATTTTCACTGATCACAAGAGTCTCAAGTACATATTCACTCAGCCTAATCTCAACCTCAGGCAAACTCGATGGGTCGAGATGATTCAAGAGTATAATCCGAGTATTGAGTACACTTCAGGCAAGGCTAATGTGATTGCTGACGCTTTGAGCAGAAAGGCTTACTGCAACAGTCTGATTCTCAAGCCTTACCAACCCGAGCTTTGTGAAGCTTTCAGCAAACTTAATCTGCAAGTTGTTCCTCAAGGTTTCCTCGCCAACCTTCAAGTCTCTCCTACCTTAGAAGACCAGATTCGCCAAGCCCAGCTTCTTGATGCTATGGTGAAAAAGGTGAAGATTGGGATTGCCAAGAGTCAGTCCAAGTACAAGTGCTGCCGCCTTGATGACAAGGACACTCTCTTCTTCGAGGATCGTATTGTTGTGCCCAAAGGTGACCTCCGTAAAGTGATCATGAACGAGGCTCACAATTCTCTCCTCTCCATCCACCCTGGGAGCACGAAGATGTATCAGGACCTTAAGCAAGCTTATTGGTGGACTCGAATGAAGCACGAGATCGCTCAATTCGTGAATGAATGTGATGTCTGCAGAAGAGTGAAGGCAGAACACCAAAGGCCAGCTGGTCTCCTCCAACATCTTGCCATTCCAGAATGGAAGTTTGACCACATTGAAATGGACTTCGTGACTGGGTTTCCAAAGTCCAAGCATGGCAATGATGCTATATTCGTTGTCATCGACAAACTCACCAAAGTGGCCCACTTTCTGCCTATCAAAGAGTTGATCACTGCAGCTCAATTGGCGGAACTCTATACCTCTCGCATTGTATCTCTGGACGGTATTCCTCAAGTGATCTCTTCAGACCGTGACAGCATCTTTACCTCGAAGTTTTGGGATTCTTTTCAGAAGGCCATGGGCACGAACATCCGCTTCAGCACTGCTTTCCATCCTCAAACAAGCGGTCAAGTCGAGCATGTGAACCAGATTCTGGAAGATATGCTCAGGGCTTGTGTGATCTCCTTCGGCATGGAGTGGGAGGATTGTCTTCCTTATGCTGAATTCTCCTACAATAATAGTTTTCAAGCAAGTTTGTGAAAGGCCCCATTTGAAATTCTGTATGGCAGGAAGTGCCGTACCCCTCTCAACTGGTCTGAAACCGGTGAACATCAGCTTTTGGGTAATGACTTAATCACAGAGGCAGAAGAAATGTGCAAAGTCATTCGTGATAACCTCAAAGCAGCCCAATCCCGTCAGAAGAGCTACTATGATAGTAAGCACCGTGATTTGGCTTTCGAGATCGGAGATCATGTTTACCTCTGTGTCTCTCCTATGAAAGGTACTCGTCATTTCGGTATCAAAGGGAAGCTTGCTCCTAGAATACGTGGGACCTTTCAAGATTGTCAGCAAGAGAGGCGACCTCGCCTATCAACTCGAGCTTCCTTCAAACTTTGCTAATGTTCATGACGTGTTCCATGCCTCTCAGCTTCGAAAGTGCTTCAAGACTCCTGACCGCACCGTCAACTTCGAAGACATTAAGCTCCAAGAAGATCTCTCTTATCGTGAGCACCCAGTTGCTATTCTTGAAGAGACTGAACGCAAGACTCGCAACAAGTCAATCAAATTTCTCAAAGTCAAGTGGTCACACCATTCTGACCGTGAAGCTACCTGGGAACGCGAGGATCACCTCCGTTCTGAGTACCCGGCGTTCTTTCAGTCCTAGATCTCGGGACGAGATCCTTTCGTAGTGGTGGAGTGTTCTAACACCCCGGATGTAACTTTCCCTATTTGTACTCCAACTCTTGCCGTTTCCGGCGTTAAGTTATTTTATTTCCTCGGGTTCGGGTTTTTGTCTCCGTGTGTTGTTGTCATTGTCATGCATCTCATATCATGTCATCATGTGCATTGCATTTGCATACGTGTTCATCTCATGCATTCGAGCATTTTCCCCGTTGTCCGTTTTGCATTCCGGCGCTTCGTTCTCCTCCGGTGGTCATTTCTAGCTTTCTTTCGTGTGTGGGGTTTAAACATTTCCGGATTGGACCGAGACTTGCCATGCGGCCTTAGTTTACTACCGGTAGGCCGCCTGTCAAGTTTCGTACCATTTGGACTTCTTTTGATAATCCAACGGTTAACCGAGGGACCGAAAAGGCCTCGTGTGTGTTGCAGCCCAACACCCCTCCAATTCGGCCCAAAACCCACCAAACTCTGCTCCATGTCCTAGAGCGTTCGATCACGATCGTGTGGCCGAAAAACGCACCTCATTTGAACTCTCCTAGCTCCACTTATGCCTATAAATACACCCCCTCCGTTTTCGGATCTCCCCTCTCCCCGAAACCCTAAAAAAAATCCCCAGATCCGCCGCCGGACGTGTCCGGACGAGCCGGACAGCGTCCGGATCCCGCCGCCGCCTCTCCCGAGCCGACACGTGGCGCACCGCCCTCCACCCGCCGCCGGCCCGTGAGCCCATCCCCGG
>NC_057800.1:419409724-419449154 GCF_018294505.1 Triticum aestivum
CGGTCGCCGCGCCGCTCCCGCCGGAAGCCGCCGCCGCCGCCGCCCCGACCGCTCCAACCGACCTACCTCCTCTCCGGCGAGACCCCGACGCCGGCGACCTCAGACCTGCCTCCTGTGAACAGTGCAGCGCCGCGCCTCGGTTTCCGTGCGAACCCTAGATCCAGATCCAGAGGTTGTTTTTTTGCTAAGTCCCTAGATTTTTTACTCCATATGCTCCTGTTCGAGGCCCCGTAACTTTGCAACCGCAGCTCCAATTTGGGAATATAGTATATCAAAATATTCATCTCAGAGAGTACATCATTTCTTTCCATTGAATCATTTTCATTTGAGCTCATCTTGATGCCCGAAATGCTGCTACAAGGAGGCTTCGTGAGTTAATTGTCAGATCTGCTAGTTCATCTTGACTTTTGTCATTTTTGCCATGATTAATGCGTGCATGCTATGGTCGTGAGTTCTTCATATGTTTTGTTAAGGGTTTTGTCATATTTCCAGAGGTGCAACCCATGCATTTTTGTGATGTGTGTGGTGACTTGTGCAAGCTTGCAAAGTGAGGCACCCGGTAGTTCTGTTTTCAGGGACTTAGTAGTTTTCACTAAGTCTGGGATTATTTAGTTCACGATGCCCTATGTTCATGTTGTTTCCTAGTGAACTGTGCCTCTTTTGAGGATGATCAGTAAGGGAGTTTTGGTAATCTTGTTATGCTCTATCCATCCATGTCTTTGTTTGCAATTATGGAGCACCCTAGCTTGAGTCAATCGAGCTCTACTTTTGCTTCGTTGTGAATCTGGGCAGATCGTCCATGCTATGCCATTGTTATTGTAGTTGACCCGTGCATGCTATGAGATTGTTCTTGCCATGTCTAGTTTGTATTTTGTGCCTTCCTTATGGGTGTATGCTTGCCGTGCCATGACTTGCACCGTAGTGAGTGCATCGAGATCGTTTATATGCCTTCGTGAGTTATATTTCAGCATGTCCCAGTTTTCACTAAGTCTGAAAACTGATTATGTTTTTGCTATGTTCGTGTGCTTGTTAGTATATTTTGTGATCCCTTTTGGCTCAAGGTCACTAAGGGACTTTTGTTAAGCTTGTTGAGTAGCTCCATGCCATGTCTTTCTTTGTCATGTTCAGGTCCTGTAGCATGTTGTTTTGATGCTCCGAAGAGGGCTTCATGATCTGAAATTTCAGACAAGTGTTAATTTCACTAAGTCTGAGATCTGTTTTGCATTTGCGTTTTTGCCATGCTTGTTTGAACCTCATAATGGATGATTTGGCCGTAGCTCAGTGCTAGCCTTTTGTTAAGCATCTTGTGTGCATCCCTGCCATGTATTTTGTTGTCATGTTTGGTGGCTGTAGCATGTTCATCTCATTGCATTTAGATGCCTACTTGCTGTAAATCGCAGACCAGTGTCAATTTTGAATCGCTTGCCATTTCCAAACCGTAACTCCGATTCCAGTGTTCTTTATATCGTTTTCAAGAGATTTCATCTCATCTTTCCGGTGGCACCCTTGGAATTCCAAGTTGAGGCCAGGTTCATGCATTTCCTGTAATATCTTGCGTTCTGCATCCCGCATCGCATCCCGCATAGCATATCATCTTTGCATCGTGTTGTTTGAGTTTGCACGTGGTTGATTGTATCCTTGTTGCTTGTTTGTCTTGTTTGGGTAGAGCTGGGAGACGAGTTTGCTACCGAGGAGCCCGTTGAGTTTGCTTGTGAGGATCCAGTCAACTCTGACAACTGTGTAGACAAGATGATCATACCCTCGAAATCACTACTATCTTTGCTATGCTAGTTTGCTCGCTCTTTTGCTATGCCAATGCTATGATTCCTACCTTTTGCTTGTTAGCCTCCCAAATTGCCATGTCAAACCTCTAACCCACCTTTGTCCTAGCAAACCGTTGATTGGCTATGTTACCGCTTTGCTTAGCCCCTCTTATAGCGTTGCTAGTTGCAGGTGAAGATTGGAGCCCGTTCCTTGTTGGAACATCTTTTACTTATTTGTTGGGATATCATTATATTGCTATGTTATCCTAATGCATCTATATACTTGTTAAAGGGTGGAAGGCTCGGCCTCTCGCCTAGTGTTTTGTTCCACTCTTGCCGCCCTAGTTTCCGTCATATCGGTGTTATGTTCCCGGATTTTTGCGTTCCTTACGCGGTTGGGTTATAATGGGAACCCCTTGATATTTCGCCTTGATTAAAGCTTTCCCAGCAATGCCCAACCTTGGTTTTACCATTTGCCACCTAGCCTTTTCCTTCCCTTGGGTTCTGCAGACTCAAGGGTCATCTTATTTTAACCCCCCCGGGCCAGTGCTCCTCTGAGTGTTGGTCCACTTGTCAGCTACCGGTGGTCACCAGGGGCAACTCTGGGCTGGCCTACCCGTACCTAGGACAATCTGAGTGTGCCCTGAGAAAGAGATATGTGCAGCTCCTATCGGGATTTGTCGGCACATTCGGGCGGTGTTGCTGGTCTTGTTTTAACCTGTCGAAGTGTCTTGAGTTACCGAGATACCGAGTCTGATCGGAACGTCTTGGGAGGAGGTCTATTCCTTCATTGACCGTGAGAGCTTGTCATGGGCTAAGTTGGGACTCCCCTGCAGGGATTGAACTTTCAAAATCCGTGCCCGCGGTTATGGGCAGATGGGAATTTGTTAATGTCCGGTTGTAGACAACTTGAACCTTACTAAATTAAAATGAATCAACCGAGTGTGTTACCGTGATGGCCTCTTCTCGGCGAATCCGGGAAGTGGACACGGTGTTGGAGTAATGTTTGCGCAGGCTGCCCTCTAGTTTCTCGCTCGTGCTTTGCCTCCTCTTCTCGCTCTCCTTTGCGAATAAGTTAGCCACCATATATGCTAGTCGCTTGCTGCAGCTCCACATATATTTGCCTTTCCTTTCCTATAAGCTTAAATAGTCTTGATCGCGAGGGTGCGAGATTGCTGAGTCCCTGTGGCTCACAGATTACTATTACACCAGATGCAGGTCCAGGTGATTCCGCTCCAGGGGACGATTATGAGCTCAAGTGGGAGTTCGACGAAGACTCTCAACGATATTATGTTTCCTTTCCCGATGATCAGTAGTGGTGCCCAGTTGGGGGTGATTGGGACCGTGTCGCATGTTGGGTTCTCTTTTATTTTGGCGCCGTAGTCGGGCCATGAGTGTTTTGGATGATGTAATGTTATTTATGTTCTTGATTGACGTGGCGAGTGTAAGCCAACTATGTTCTCCCCTTTATTAATTATATTACATGGGATGTCGTGAAGATTGCCTAACTTGCGACATATGCCATCAATGCGATTATGTCTCTAAGTCGTGCCTCGACACGTGGGAGCTATAGTCGCATCGAGGGTGTTACAGTACGGTAGGAGTATATATATAGTACGCGTCGAAGAGGGTGGGAAACATATACTACGTGTCATATAGGATAGTCGCTCACGTGCAACACTTCTATCCATGGGCCTGTGAGGTCATCCTCCATCACTTTGACCCAACCAGAGAGGTTAATTTGACCAACAAGGAGGTTTCTTATTGGTTTGTGTTACGGTAGGAGTATATAGTACGTGTCAAAGAGGGGGGAGGGGCCAGCACATACTACACATGCGTCATGAACCTCGCTCCATGTGGGGACTTTTTGGTTTGCGAGGCAGGTGCCACATCGAAGTTGTGCATGTTGGGTATTCAAGCATCACCAACACCTCTTTGGGCCACATACAGACAGTGGTTGTCGCTCACTCACCTGTGATGCTTCCCTCTATGGCCTTGCGATGTCATCGTCCATCTAATTTGACCCAATGAGAGAGGTAAATTTAATGAACAAGGAGGATTATTTTTAGATTGTGTTACCGTAGGAGTATATATTACGTGTTGAAGAGGGGAGGGGACCAGCATATACTACCACTAGTACCGTAAGGTGCTATACAAACGGTTTTTAACCCCTTCCAGCGACGACATTCTAAACCATCGCCAAGTGAGTGACTGTGATAGGGGGTCCTTCCCACACGACTCGAAAACCGTCGGGGATAGGCGAGCGGCTACCGACGATCACAATCAAATAAATGTATGAGAAGTCGCCCCAGTTCCACACGTTACATCTCGGCATTACGCTTCTGATCTGAGAGACATCCCAAACGATTACGCCACTATAGTCGTGTGAAAAAGGTTGACATCAACATTTAATCTACCGATATGTTTGTGATAGGTACGTTATCGCACACAGTTCAAGAATGTAAAATGTGTGCGGTGCCTCTACTAACGCCAACGTGTCCATTTTCATAATTGTGTGTGATAGGTATTCCTATCACACACGCACACAAGTTTGAAACTTGCCGTATTACCATGAATCGCACACGCATATGAGACGAAACCGTGTGTGCGTACGTCGGGCATCGCAAACATTTCACGTCAAAGAACCCTCTGTTCTCTATTTTTCACCACACACTTTGTTTTCTTTCTAACCGCGTGCACATTATTTTATGCGCTCCTGTATAATTTGTTTCCATGTAATTTATTATTCGAATTGGAAATTTTGAAATATGAAACATTGAATTCAAATTCTCAATACAATGGTTCAACAACGAATCCATAAATAAAATTGTCAGTACAATATGTTCAGTAATTACATGATTAGACATCAATTAACTATGATGAATCACAATATTTAGAGGCGGTGAAGATGAAGAGACAAGTGTAAATCATTTTGGCCGCTGATGGAGTTGAAGAAGCGGAATGTCCATAATGTGCCCTCCTGCATGCCATAGGCACGAACAACTTTTGTCCACCCCCTTGTGACGATCTCCCGCCCATCCTTCACCGTCTTCAGGAAGACTTCTAGAGCATTATCATGGTAGCATGAATTATATAATTTAACATTAGTTGCCTCCACTCCGGTCATGTAGTTTGCAAAGTAATCATCAGAAAATAGCTTCGGAAACCACTGAAAAGAGAAAAATTTCAGATACTGAGGTCTAATAGAGTAACTTGTTGTGGGCAGGGGGAAAGGCAACACATTACTTACCATCCTAAAGTTCATTGTTGTCTTGGACAAAGTGTAAATAAAGAGCTTAATTCCCATAACCTGTTTCTTTCGCCTAACAATCTTTCTTAGTTTCCTCACTTCGACGCTTGTTCATGAATATCTCATTGCCCCATACGCAAAAGGGATCGAAGCATGGACCAATACTGCTCATATATGTACCTACAAGCAACCAGTAAATATTAGAAGCTAAACTGAGATTGCACAAATGATGTAAAATACAACTACCTACGTTCCTAAGTACAAGTATTTTTATAGATTTCAATATGGACTACATATAGATGTATATAAAATTATAGATATAGTTTTGATTAGAATCTAGATTCACTCATTTTGCTCCATATGTACTCTATATTGGAATCTCTAAAAATACTTATATTTAGGAACATATGGTGTATAAGACATGGGATGCAGCTAACCTCGATGGTAAACAATAGCATCACCCATTGCAGCCCTATGTAAGTACATGGAAAGCCAATGTTAACTACAACAGGGTTAACATCCACGAAAAAATAGCAAATGGTAATAAAATGGCAGCATATGTAGTGATATCTTCATTGGGAAAGAGTAGCACGGTAGCAAAGGGACGGATTAAAAAATGGATAGAATTGTTTACTGCAAGAGACAACCTAGTATAGCCATTGAAACTGGTACTGATAGAAATGAAATTGTCAGAGTTAAACATCACAAGGCAGGTGCTACTAGAGCAGAAAATGGCCCTGTTGTCTATTAAAAGGTAGGGAAAATAGATAAGACGGGCTAGGCGTGTTTACTACAACATGCTTAATACATGAACCATACAAAACATGGTCATTGCAACCGGTATTGGTAAGATTCAACTGGCGAGTTCATACTTGGTAAGTCCTGAGAGGTAGTGGCTGGGCACTTCATATGGACAAGAGCCCGCCCCAAGTTGGCTGCAGCGGAGGCGAGGTGTTCCTCCGGGTCGAAGAGTGGATTAGTGCCGCCGGCATGTGTACCTACAAGCAACCAGTAAATGTTTAAAATTAAACTGCAATTGCAAAAATGATGTGAAATATTGTAAAACATGGGATGTAGCTCACCTCGACCACAAACAACATCATTGCCCGTTATGACCCTGTGTAAGTACACGAACATGCATGTTAAGTACAACAGGGTTAGCATCCACCAAATATAACAAATGGGCAACATCTCTAGTGATATCCTGAGTCATGTATTGTAAGTTTGTTGCTGGTATTGGTGAAATTGAGCTGGATAGTTAATACTTGAACAACACATAGTGTGCAGTACTGAAATAAGCAAGGCACGAACATGCTTAATACATCAATCGTACAAAACATAGCCATTACAAGTGGTGTTGGTAAGATTGAGTTGGTCAGATCATACCTGGTAAGTCCTGAGAGGTAGTCGCTGGGGCACTTCATCTAGGCCAGAGCCTTCACCAAGTCGGCGGCGGCAGAGGTGAGGTGTTCCTCCGGGTCAACACGCACATCGGCCATCGCGCCATCAACCGATGTTAGCTCCTCGACCTCCACGTGATATGTTGTTGGGCTTGCACGACGATACTCTGGAGGTAGGGCGATGGGGATTTGGAGGCATGAGAATGTTTCGCAGGTGCCATTTAAGCAATCAGTCCAGGGCCGTGATAGAGATCGGTGGGTTACCTGACTGGATCGATGATGCTCGGGCAGAACATAGATGTGGTTGAAGCTGTGGTTGCAGCTGTGGTGGTTTGAGCTGCCGGTAGGGGGGAGGGGGAGATATTGAGGAAATTTGATGGGTGGGGATGTGGTGGGATGAATAAATTCTGAAATCGCGCGCCTAATGGAAATTTCGCTGCGAAACTTGAAATTTGGGCGGGGAAACACATAACATAGATGAAGCGCGTAAAATACTCGTGTGCGAGAAAATAGAAAATTAACAGACCCCATCTCCAAAAAAATATACATGTGTAGTTGATTTTTTTGGTCAATTGTACGCTTGGTTTATTAGGAAACATCGCACAGGTAACTAACTTATGGATCATTAACGCAAAAAATGCACACGGATACGCCATATAAACTGTGTGCTTCGTGATCTTCTAATAATTCTTATATCTATCAGCATCTCCAACTGCACCTAATTTCAAAAATCTCTTTCATTGTATTAGGATTATTCAATGTACATGAACGAGGCAAGGTGACACTCGATGAGCAATCATCGATTTATGAAATGCAATCAAGTGTCAACCTGCCTCGCTCGCATAGCCAGATTTGATCATATGCAACATAAGAGAAGCTTGCTGCCATACGCCGACGCGGTAATTTAAGCCGGTGTGCGGCCAACTCGCGCGGCGAGGCGGGACTAAAAACCAGCTGCGGCCAGCTCTAGTCTCCAGTGGCTGCAGGTGGACATTTCGGGAGTATTTAGGGCCGGGGTCTGGCTACAGAACTTTAGTGAACACATGATAATCAATGCTCAAATCCCTCAAAGGATGCGCTTACCGACATTGTACGTTAATAGTAGATAGTATCAACTTAAAGTACTACTGGTAATTTGCTCTAAAACTAGTACGTATGTAGTACCGGTAGATGCTCGTAATTAATCATACAAACTTACGGGCGACACACGCACTAACTACTTCTCACATGCTGCCATCTGGGCATGCTGGCCAAACGATGTCGTTCTCCTTCCTGGCCTTGTAGGTGGCAGCCTACCGTGCTTCGATCTCCTCCAAGCTCTCCTCAGCATGGCGTGCGGCCTCTTCTTTCTTGCGGCGGCGGGACTCTCTTTTCTTGACTGCTTTCTGCCTTTTCCACTCCTTTTGTGCGGCTTTGGTCGCCTCTAGATCCACCGCCCATTCGACCATGGCAGCATCAAAGTCCGCCCACGTAATTGTGTGACCGTCGGTGGTGATGAACTCGGCGTGGCGAGATGCCATCGCTTCCTTACCATGTGTGCGGTCACGGGTGGTGAGGAACACGGCACAGGGGGATGTCATCACTTCCTTATTAGTTACTGTGCGTCGGGATGCCATGGACGACGCTTGGAGAGAGCTCTAGGACAGAGTGGCCGAACAATTGTACTGTGCCGTGGTTTTTAAGAGCTCAACGACAAACGGCGATATGTTACAATTGGTTTTTATTCTACATTTCAACAGAAATTGCCCGTTGTAGCTGTTCCTGGATTGATTTCTCGGCGTGGTTGAATTACACTTGTGCCTGCCAATACTGTAGGATGCTGCTAACGCGACACTATGATCAGAGACCCTTCGACGAAACTGTGTGCGATGCAATAATCGCAAACGATGGTGTAAAAAACCCGTCAAAAAGGTGCAAAACGTTTGCGATGGAGGATGCATCAAACACGGTTCAGATTTTAGTTGCGTGTGTGATGCAGGGCATATGGTTCAGTTCAATTAACTGTTTGCGATGAGGAGGAACAAAATAAACGGGCAGCCAGATGGAGGTGTGTGCGATATACATCATACGCTTCACTCTGATGAACTATTTGTGATTAGGCAACACAAAAGAAACGGTCAGCCAGATCAAGGTGTGTGCGGTATATGGCATGCGGTTCACTCAGATGAACTGTTTGCGTTGAGACAAGAGAACATAAACGGTTCAATATAACAAGATGTGTGTGATACGCTGCAAATATGTCTATAATCAGAAATGTGTGCGAAGACCGACAATAACACAGATGATTGCTTCTAATAAGACATATGTGATATGCTCTGTCTACACAACATCTATTGGCCATTGGGGGACGAGCGGTCATTTGGATACGCCATAAGGATGTGAAGAGGCATCCTATATCAGCAAGGACTAGTTGTTCCACCAGTAGCTCATGTAAGAGAACTCTCAAGTTAAGTGTGCTCAGGCTGGAGCAGCCATCAGATGGGTGACTAGATGGGAAGTTGTGTTGATGTTAAATTAAATGATAGGATGGGTTGTATTTGTCAAATTAAATGACTGATATGACCCACCCCATGAGTTAATTTAACCTCAAGGTCCTTGTTTTTATTTTTTATTTTTTAACACATGTTAAAGAAGGTATACCGCATTACTTTTTGATAATGTGCGATACGTGGCATACGGTTGATCCATCCAACCTGTTTGTGATGGAATAAGCCGTGTGTGTTTTAGGCAAACACTTGGTAGTATTCAACCATCTGTGATTGATGAATTCATCACCATCGGGTTCCCTAGTGTGGTCCGTGTTCATTTGGTCATCATCTATTTCTTGTTCTAACTCAATGTTCCTTCTATGCTAAGTTTCCATTAATTTGATGGCGTTTTATGAACACGCCACAGTTTCCCGCCATTTCCTCACATGTTTCCCGCCACCCAGCGATATTGCGCATAAACCTAGGCAGCGCGCGACGCACGGAGGCAACAAGCGCAGCCTGTAACACATCCACTTTTTTCAAGCATGCCAACCCACCAAAGCGCCGCCTCTGCCATCAACCTCATCAACGAGGAAAACGAGCATGCGCAACGGCCCATCAAGGCCGAGGCGCTCCCCGGCAATGCGGTGGATGACGCCGTGATGTGCGTCATCGCCAGGGTTCAGCAGAACTTTGGCGCATGTCCCTTGAGTGTCGCAGATCAAGATAGGCATGTCAGCACCGACAGGCTGCAGCTCACCGCACAACATGATCGATGGCGCGTCACAGAGCAAGCTAGGCGCGTCCGCGCTGATAGGCTGTGGCTCGCGGCACAACGGGGCCATTGGAGCGCCGCAGAGCGAGAGGCGCGGTGCGGCACAGCAAGAGGGGATCCATCGGTACTTGCCTGCTGTCGACAAAGCGTCACAGCTAGGTACATGTCCCGTCAGTACCCCCATTCCTTGCCAGGAGTGGGCAGAGGCTCTCTGCGTCGTACTTGCACCGGACGCATGTTGCGCCGTTCGCATGGGTCGTGTCATTTGCCTTGTCCGCGGCCCGCTCGATGCACTACAAAAAAAGACACATCCGTGACATTTTGGGTCGAACGAATTTTTTTTCTGTCATACATATGACACTTCTATGACGATAATTGTGACAAAACCCAGTATCATCATAGATGTGGTGGGCTCCTACTTCTATGACAAAAAATCATGACAGAAAATGGGCTTTTCGTCCTGGGCGGGCCGGAGACGCAGCTGCATGACATTCTTTGGGCTGTCCATGACGGAAAAAACCGTGGTAGAAGCGAGGGCGAGGAAAATTTCGGGGAGTTCCCGGTTACGGTGGGAGGTCGGGGGCCGAGCGATGCGCGTTTCTCTCGTACACGTACGCGCGTGTGTGCGAGGTGTTGGCTCTAACTGAACCCGAGCGAGGCGTTGGGCTCTAACTGAACCCGAGCGATTGCACTGCAGGCTACGCGTTACTGAACCCGAGCGATTGATCGATGGCTGTTAACTGAACCCGAGCGAGCGATTTCTTCGCTACTGCTGCTAACTAAAGCTGATCGATGCTGCCTCTGGATGAACAGTGAGTGTTACAGGGGGGTTTGGATGAACAGTTCCCGGTGGGGGTGGATGAACAGGACCCCGTGGTGTTGCCTCTGGATGAACAGGACCCCAATCGATCGAGCCGGTTGGGGCTGGATGAACAGGACCCCATGGAGGGCTGGATGAACAGGACCACCCCGTGGAGGGCAGGATGAACAGGACCACCCCGTGGAGGGCAGGATGAACTGTAGACGGTGGAGGGCAGGATGAACAGTAGCCCATGGAGGGGTGGTTGAACAGGAGCCCGTGGAGAGGGCTGGTTGAACAGTAGCCGGTGGAGTAGTGCGCGGTGGAGGCTGGATGAACAGGAGCCCGTGGATAAACAATCGCAGGTGGAGGCTGGAGGAGGTCGACGGTGGATGAACAATAACTCGTGGAGGCTGGAGGGGGTCGATGGTGGAGATGAACAGTATCCCGTGGAGTCCCGTTTTGCGGTACGCCACACCCCTCCCGATGAACAGGACCCCCGTTTCGACCGTAGGAGGTCCGTTTCGTCCGTTTTGCGGTACGCCACACCCCTCCCGATGAACAGGACCCCCGTTTCGACTGTAGGAGGTCCGTTTCCTCCGTTTTGCGGTACGCCAGACCCCCCCGATCAACAGGACCCTGTTTCGAATGTAGGAGGTCCATTTCCTCCGTTGTGTGGTACGCCATGCCTCGTTTCCATCGCCTGTTTCGTCCAAGCCCTCCCGATGAACACGACCACGCATTCCGTTCCGACCCAGCCGGTTGGCTCCCATGCGTTCCGTTGCCTCCCGATGAACACGACGCATTCCGTTGCCTCCCCATGAACACGACGCATTCTGTTGCCTCCCCATGAACACGACGCATTCTGTTGCCTCCCCATGAACACGACGACGACGATGTTTCTCCGTTCCGACCCAGCCATGTCAATGAGCCCTCGCCGTACGTATGCGCGAGTAGGCGTTCGAGACCCCGCCCGTATGTACACATACGTGGGCGTATTTTCTTTCTTGCACCCTGGCCGCCTCTACTACGACACGTGCGCACCTCTACATCCACCAGTATATATGTACGTACACGTTCGAGACCAGAATGACAATGCTATGTACGCTTCGACCAGGTGGGTCCCGACTGTCAGACACTTCCTTGCGTGCGAAGATGTAGCTGGTGGGTCCTAGCAGTCAGGGGGGCAAAATACGGTGGATCGTCCGGTGGGTCCCCGCTATCAGGTGGAGGAATAATTATTTTGCACGTAATAAGGAGGCACTTCCTTGCTGCGGCCATGGACCCAGCTGTCAGCGTCTCCATGTACAGTCCACGTCCGACGGAAGCCGTTCCTTGACCATGTTGACCATGCCGCGCCGAGAGCACCAGGGCGGTGGATGATGGCGAGGCCTAGGAAGGGGACGACATGGAGCCGGGGAAGACGCGACAGTGGATGCCCACGCGTAGAGGAGTACGAGGGCACTGGTTCGCTGCCGTGTGAGGCTGCCATCGCCGCAGAGTAATAGGGGTGTGGGTGAGTAGAGGGATGGCCTGGCGAGCGGTGGGAGTAGTAGGGGGCGGTGAGCCCTCCGCCACATCGCAGCCGGCCATGGGAGGCAGGAGCACGAGGCATGACCGGCGCTGATTTGGGCGGCTGGAGCAAGAAGACCAGAGGTTGAAAAAGCACTACAGTCGTTGGATGGACATCGTACGGTCACTGGAGCTAGAATCGTGCATATTGACTAAGTTGACAAAGCCCTCCGTCCCTGTCTACTTAGTAGGCCCACAAGTCAGCCTGCAACTATACTGGGTCCCAGCTAACAGGGGGAGTATTCATTTTTTTTGTGCGTAATAAGGAGGCACTTCCTTGCGTGCGAAGATATAGCTGGTGGGTCCGAGCTGTCAGCGGTGGTAACAGTTTTTTTCGCAAAATGCAGAGGCCCTTTCTATGGGTCCCTGATGTTAGGTGGAGGAATCATTATTTTGCGCGTAATAAGGAGGCATTTCCTTGCGTGCGGCCGTGGATCCAGCTGTCGGCCTCTCCTCGTACAGTCCACTTCAGATGCATGTCGGTCGTTGACCACGTTGACCAGGCCGCACCGAGAGCACCAGGGCGGTGGACGACGGCGAGGCCTAGGAAGGGAACGACACGAAGGCAGGGAAGACTCGGCAGTTGTTTCCCACGCGGAGGGGAGTACGACCGTACGAGGGTTTACCAGTTCGTCTGCCGTCATCGGAGAAAAACAGCAGGTGTGGGTGAGTATAGGGATGGCTAGGCCAGCGATGGGAGTACGGTGGGGCGGTGAGGCCTGCGCGGCAGCACAGCTGGCCGCGGGGAGGAGGGAGCAGGCAGTCCCACCGGCGCTTGTTTGAGCGGTTGGAGCAGGAAGAGCAGAGATTGAAGAAGCACGACGGCCGTTGGATGGACATCCAACAGTCACTGCTTGTGCGTCAACCTTTTTTTAGGAAAGCCTCAAATCTGTGGAAAACAACATACAACCCATCTGCCATTATTTCTAATAATTTTCAAACCATTTGCTAATTCTTAAGGTTTTTTTGGAGCCCATATTCTTTTTGTTAGCATTACAGCCCAAATTATGGCCACGGTTAAAAAATTATACGAAATTTTGCATATTTCGGTGCGGTCCGGACTGTTTTTAATCCCGAAATTTTGACGCACATTCAAACTGATTTTAAAATAAATGTATATCAATATAAAATCCAACAAATTCTCCACGCATAAAAATTAATGTAATTTAAAATCTTGAGATGAAAAAAAGATATTTGAAACTAATTGCTGGTTTGACGTGTTTTAAAAATGTACAACCCATTTCTCATTACTGATGGGCCATTTTCTCGGCCAGCCGAATGAAAGCTCTCCCCGTCTTGAAAGATTTGCAGCCCAACAGGCCTGAGAAAGCGACTTACTTGGCAAATCACAAAAAAACTGGGTTGTGGCCGTGGACTCAGCTGTCAGCCTCTCCACGTACAGTACTCTTCCGATGGAAGTCGTTCCTTGACCACATTAACCACGCCACGCGGAGAGCACCACGGCGGTGGACGACGGCGAGGCCTAGGAAGGGGACGACGCGGAGCCGGGGAAGACGCGGCAGTGGAAGCCCGCGCGGAGAGGAGTACGAGGGTTCACTGGTTCGGCTGTGGTGTGAGGTTGCCGTCGCCGTAGGGCCTGGCCAGCGGTGGGAATAGTAGGGGCGGTGAGGCCTCCGCGGCAGCACAGCCAGCCACGGGAGGCAGGAGCATGCGGCACGATCGGCGCTGCTTTGGGCGGCTGGAGCAAGAAGACCAGAGGTTGAAGAAGCACTACGGCCGTTGGATGGACATCGTACGGTCACTGGAGGTAGAATCTTTCATATTGACTAAGTTGACAAAGCCCTCCGTCCCCGTCAACTTTGTTGGCCCACAAGTCATCCTCCCACTATGGTGGGTCCCAGCTAGCAGGGGGTATTCATTTTTTTGTGCGTAATAAGGAGGCACTTCCTTGCATGCGAAGATATAGCTGGTGGGTCCAACATGTCAGCGGGGGGACATTTTTTTTGCGAAATACAGAAGCCCTTCCGGTGGGTCCCAGCTGTCAGGTGGAGGAATCATTATTTTGCGTGTATAGTCCATGGCCGATGGATGTCGTTCTTTGACCAAGTTGACCAGGCCGCGCCGAGAGCACCATGGCGGTGGACGACGGCGAGGCCTAGGAAGGGAACGACACGGAGCCGGGGAAGACTCGGCAATGATTGCCCATGCGGTGGGGAGTACGAGGGTTTACTGGTTCGGCGGAAAATAACAGGAGGTGTGGGTGAGTAGAGGAATGGCCTAGCCAGCAATGAAGTAGGGTGGGGCGGTGCGGCATGTGTGGCAGCACAGCCAGCCACGGGAGGCGGGAGCAGGCAGTCCCACCGGAGCTGGTTTGGGCGGCTGGAGCGAGAAGATCAGATATTGAAGAAGCAGCACGGCTGTTGGATTAACATCCAACGGTCGCTGCTGATAGAATCATTTGTGGACTAAGTTGACAAAGCCAAAGTACACGTCAACCTAGTAGACCCATAAGTCAGCCTCCAAATCTGTCCCAAACAGCATACAGCCCGAAATTTCTAGCTAGATTCAAATTAATTTTAAATCTAAATATACCTTAATTTAAATTCAATGAAATTTTACCCGCACAAAAACAATGAAATTTAAAATATCAAAATCCGAAAGAAAATAGTATTTTGGAACTAATTGTCTGTTTGCTGTATTTTTTCATTTTACATCCCATTTATTATTACTTATAGCCCATTTCTTATTACTTATAGCCCATTTTCTGGGTAAAATGCATCCCTCCTCGTCTTGATAGATTTCCGGCCCAGCAGGGCGTAGAAAAGCAAGTAGGCCTACGTTGGTTATTCTGCAAAAAACAAAATAGCTGGCTAGCAATTTTCAGAAAGGAAAAAACAAATTGGGCTGGTCATGTGCTAAACATATGAAATAAAAGCCTGGGCTAGATGGGCCACGGGTCCCGCACAACCCAGTTGATACCCTTCTCTGTCCCGAAAAAAAATTACTGCACGCTGCTGGGTCCCTACTGTCATCCTCACTGTTGGTGTCAAAACCGGCGGATCTCGGGTAGGGGGTCCCGAACTGTGCGTCTAGGCCGGATGGTAACAGGAGGCAGGGGACACGAAGTTTTACCCAGGTTCGGGCCCTCTCGATGGAGGTAAAACCCTATGTCCTGCTTGATTAATATTGATGATATGGGTAGTACAAGAGTTGATCTACCACAAGATCAGAGAGGCTAAACCCTAGAAGCTAGCCTATGGTATGATTGTTGATGTGTATGTCATCCTATGGACTAAAACCCTCCGGTTTATATAGACACCGGATAGGGTTAGGGTTACATAGAGTCGGTTACAATGGTAGGAGATCTGAACATCCGTATCGCCAAGATTGCCTTCCACGCCAAGGAAAATCCCTTCCGGACACGGGACGGAGTCTTCAATCTTTTATCTTCATAGTCCAGGAGTCCGGCTGAAGGTATAATTCGGCTATCCGAACACCCCCTAATCTAGGACTCCCTCAGTAGCCCCTGAACCAGGCTTCAATGACGACGAGTCCGGCGTGCAAATTGTCTTCGGCATTGCAAGGCGGGTTCCTCCTCCAAGTACTTCATAGAAGATTTTGAACACAAATATAGTGTCCGGCTCTGCAAAATAAGTTTCCACATATCGCCATAGAGAGAATAATAATATTAACACAAATCTAATCTGCTGACGTATTCTGTGGTGCGACATGCCACGGCCAAGCCTTTATCCATTTAATTATCCCACCTCAGTGCATTGTGCGAGGCGGTTTCCTTGGCGCGTCTTGTTGAAGTAGAGATTGTGTCCCCTCATTTCGGGATTCTCATCAATACGGGCGTGGGTAACCCAACCGCGCCTTTGATTATGGCGCTTGGAGATAAACAAGTTTTACCAGGCTGGTGGGGACACATAACCGCGTCCACCCATATAAGGGGATAAGGATCCACCTTTTCACCCACGCCTTCTTCCTCCTCTGCCTATCCATTCTTGCACACTCGAGCTCCAGCGCCCAAGTCCGCACTACCACCTCAACCTTCTCCAGTCATGTTTGGAGCGGGAGGCAAGTGGATGGTCTCCTCCGTCATGGAGGGACACATAAAAAAGCTGAGGAAGGCCGGATATCTGGCCAGCGACATCGCGCACCGGCTCCCCGAAAAGGGGCAGCTCATCCCCACTCCCAGGCCCATGAGAGGGTGGTATTTCTCCCCCATTTCCTCCGCGGACTGGGCTTCCCTCTGCATCCATTTGTCCGGGGGCTCATGTTCTACTACGGCCTGGATTTCCACGATCTGGCGCCGAACTTCGTCCTCAACATCTCACCGTTTATCGTCGTGTGCGAGGCTTTCCTCCGCATCTGCCCCCATTTCGGCTTATGGCTAAAGACCTTCAACGTCAAGCCGAAGGTGGTGCACGGCAGCCAGGCGGAGTGTGGCGGCGCCATGGTTGGCAAGATGGCCAACGTCCTGTGGCTCGAGGGCTCCTTTGTGGAGACCCTGAAGGGGTGGCAATCAGGGTGGTTTTACATCACCGAGCCGCGCGACGCCGAATGGGTCGCACCCCCTAAGTTCCGATCCGGCCCCCCCACGCGGCTCACCTCCTGGAAGGAGACAGGCCTATCTTGGGGTAAAAAAGGAGAGCTGACCGGACTCCAAACATGCATCCAAACCCTGGTGGACAAGAAGCTCAAGCTTGTCAACATAGTCCAGGTTATGCTCGTCCGCCTGATCCTCCCGTGTCAACGACGGGCCTTCAACCTTTGGGAGTTCGACCCAACACAACATCAAACTCTTAACAGGCTCTTCGACACGACGTACAAAGATGCCTGGAGGATGCTTTTCAAGGGCGCCGAGGCTCCCGCATCCGCTGCCGAGGATCACGGATTCAGTACTCAGCATCACGCTCATGCGATAAGGTGTTTTTGTCCTTTTACAGGGTATCAGTTTTTCATAGTTTCACTCTATGCGGGATCTGAGTTCCCTTATCTTTGATAGGATTGGGTGGTGACGTCCGGACAGATCAACTGTCCGGCTCCTCTGCCCGAAGGCCCAGCAGACGCTCGCTTGGTGAAGCTGCTAGTTCCGGCACCTTATGTGGTGCCGGAGAAGAAGGCCACGAGAAAAGGGCCACGGGGACTCGAAAGAGTGCCCGGCGCCAGGAGGTGTCGGATTCGTCATCCGACGGTCCTGAAGCGCCTTCCTCTCGCAAAGACGAGAAGGAAGAAGAAGAGACCTCTCCCCCTCCAGTGGGAGGAGAGAAGAAAAGGAAGGCCGCCCTCTCTGAGGAGGCCAGAGGGTCCAAGAAGGGGAAAACCCTTCCTCTAGACTGCTCCACCGACGCCGCCAACGACGAAGAGGAGTGGCAGCCCAGGGCCAAGCCCCTGGCGAAATCGTAAGTATCCGGATACCGGAGTGACTCATGGTATTTGTTTATTGCACAGATTTCCCTTACGTCGAATGTGTTTATGCAGCCCACCCAAAGACCGACTCGACGCATCATCAAGCGGCTCAGTGGACCCGTCGGATGTGAACTCGCTTCCGACGGCTTCATCCCCCCGCCCTGCGGACGACACCGAAGTGTTGTCCCAACTTCTTCCAAGCAGGGAGGAGGTGGTCCTGGAGGCGCCGCAAGGCGACCTCCCGGACTCCAGGAGTAAAGGGGAGGAAACCCCCCAGGGCTCCAAGTCCGGCTTAAGGCCGAACACAGCTCCGGAATCTTCAAAGGTTCCAGAGTCCGGCGGGCGACCTCCTTCCAAGAGGAGAAAGCCTACCGTGCCGGTGACCTCCGTCCAACCGGAGGCGCCGGACAATATGTTGGAGGTGCTCCAAGGTGCCTCCATCGACGAGGGGCACCGCACTATTATGAGTGCGGTGATCCAGAAGGTTCAGTCCGCCAAAAGCGGGTTGACTGAAGCTTGTACAAGCCTTTTAACAGGCTTTGAGGTAAGTAAAGAATGTGTAAATAATAGTACTGCATAGACAGTAGCCCCTGATGCTCTGTTTGGCGTTCGGGAAGAAATGACGAATAGAGGATCAAATAGAATTCACAGGAGTCTAACAAAAATGAGTCAATATGCGTATGCAGGCTTCTCTGCTAGCGTTCACCGCACTGACTGCGGAAGTGGACGTGCTGAAGCAGAGCCTCGAGAAGGCCGAGCAAGAGCTCGGGCGTGCCAAGAAGCAGCTCGAGGAGAAGGAAGGTAAGAAATACCCTGTTTGAATATGTATATAAAAAGGCGCAATTGCAAAAAATGACAGGATTGACATGGCTATTGTAGGGGCCACGTCCGAGGTGGCGACCCTTAAGCAAGCGCTGCTCGAGGCCAAGAAGAGTGCGGCCGCGGAGCGCACCGAGCGGGAGAGGTATGAGGCTGAGGTTGGCAAGGTGCGGCAAGAGCTCCAGGTTCTCATGAAGAAACATGAGAGTTTGGAGCTTGACTCGAAGACGCGAGCGTCCGAGCTCGCGGCAGCTATAGAAAATGCCAAGTCTGCCAAGACCGAGTCCCAGAAGACCCTCCAGGAGTTGGATGAGGTGAAGAAGATAGCGGCGAGTAAGAAATTTTTTATGCAAAGTAAACATATAAACGTGAGTTACTTGATACTTACCCGATTCTGGAGCTCTCCAGGGGCATTTGCAGATCTTCCCCGGAGTGTATCCAATGCCGCTGCATTCTATCGAGCCGAGGAGGGCAGCTCGATGGAGAAGGTGTTCTGTTCTCAGTATGCTGAGGCCGGACACCCCGTGCCCCTGAGCGACCAGCTGAAGCAACTGGTCGAGCTCCACAAGGCGGCCGAACAGGCCATGAAGGGCCTCCTAGTTTGGCCGTGGCCTGCAGAGGCCCTGCCTGGGAGCTATTTCGGGCTGGTGCGGCGGCTGGTGGAGGCCTGTCCAAGGCTTGAAGACATCAAGCGCTCCGTCTGCATTGAAGGTGCCCGTAGGGCCCTTGCCCGTGCTAAGGTGCACTGGGGCAAGCTGGATGCGGAGAAGCTTGTGAAGGACGGGCCACCGCCGGGGAAAGAGCATCGCAAGCCCGAGAATTATTATAAGGATGTTCTGAAGGGTGCCCGCCTTGTTGCGGATGAATGTACCAAGGATGTATTTTTTGAGTAAAACCCGCTCGTGTTATCCTGTGCGCTAAAAACTTGTTCATATGCGCTAAGCAATGCTGCTTGAATTTAAAATATTACCTTCTGTGCGGCTGTTTATCAATACTGAGAGATGGCGAGTCATCGGCTTCTGCCCCCTTGCCGCTAGTGCTGGGGTGTTCGGGGATAAACCTGGGCGCTCTTTTCCCCATATATGGGTCCTTCGAGGGAGGCGCTCAGCCCAACGAACGAGGCAATCAGACTATAATGCGTGAACACTCTCACTTAGCCATAGAATTCTATAATTTTAAATTTCGGCGAAGCCCCTAGTATTCGGAAGACCGAGTTCGGGGCGCTATCCACGCCTTGGCCGGACAGAGCCGACTCCTCTCCCTAAGCGGCATAAGTCTTTAAGGACTCGAAAAGACCTCTCGAACAGCGACCAGCTCTCGCCTCATCATGACGGTCAGTTTTAGCTTTCTCCACTAAGGTGCTCGGCCCAGCTCAACCGGGGCACAATCGCAGTAGTTCTCCTAGTGCTACCTTAGCCGATATAGCGGAACGTAAGGCACCAAAACATAGGAGCCGGGCAAACCCAACTATTGACCCAAGACATGATTCGGAGCCGATGCATATAATGCTATAAGTTCGGGGTGCCGCACTTGTGAAAGTGTTCGGACTTCTCACACCATGTTGAGGGGTACTGAAGCCCCTGGCGTATTTTGGCCGTACCCAAGTGTACGGGTGCAACATGTCATTAAGGAACATATATATATATATATATATATATATATATATATATATAAAGGTAATGCAAAAATGGACAAAAGCTATGCATTGTTCATTAAAATAGCTGCAATCAAAGCAGAACGATACAAGTAATGCGATAAACGAAAAGTTGGACTATTTAACATGTCTGCTCCAGGGGCAAGCTGCGGAATAGTATGCGGAACAGGTATACTTCTCGTGATAGAGACCACCTGGGATTTCCGTAATGCGGCATGGCTTGTCTGCTTCTCTGGTTCTTGCATCATTTTGTGCGGCAGTTGAACTGCCGAACAGGCCTTCCGAAGAGTAGAGTCCTGAAAGTAAGAGAAAAGTAAAAAATCGGCAGCCCCTAGTGCGGTTTAAGCCGTGTTTTGGGCGTGCCGTGATGTTGCCCCTCCCCCTATGCCCATGGTATTTCCAGAGCATAGTTGTGGACGCGAATTACTGGCATCGCCTTTTTGCGAGGGTTGGGGTTGGGGCCGCATTGCTACGCCTGCTCGGAACGTGCTAGGCAGTCTTGTTGTAGGTTACTCCGGGCGTGCTTGACGGTGTCCGGACGTTTAATGGCCGGACTGGAGAACTGCCTGGAGAGGCTGCTTTGTACTTCCGCTGCAAGGGCCGCCGTGTGCTCCTCCATTCGGAGGGAGCGTTCGGTGTTTCCATTGACCGTAATTACTCCTCGAGGGCCTAGCATCTTGAGCTTAAGGTATGCGTAGTGCGGGACCGCATTGAACTTGGCGAATGCGGTTCGCCCGAGCAGTGCATGATAACCACTGCGGAACGGGACTATGTTGAAGATTAACTCCTCGCTTCAGAAATTATCCGGAAATCCGAAGACCACTTCAAGTATGACTGAGCCTGTGCAGCTGGCCTCTACACCTGGTATTACGCCTTTAAAGGTTGTTTTGGTGGGCTTAATCCTCGAGGGATCTATGCCCATTTTCCGCACTGTATCCTGGTAAAGCAGGTTCAGGCTACTGCCGCCGTCCATAAGGACTCTGGTGAGATGAAATCCATCAATAATTGGGTCGAGAACCAATGCAGCGAATCCGCCATGACGGATCTAGTGGGATGGTCTCTTCGATCAAAGGTGATCGGGCAGGAGGACCATGGGTTGAACTTTGGGGCGACTGGCTCTACCACGTATACGTCCCTTAATGCGCGCTTCCGCTCCCTTTTGGGGACGTGGGTGGCGTATATCATGTTCACCATCCGCACTTGTGGGGGAAAACCCTTCTGTCCATTATTGTTCGGCGGCTGGGGCTCCTCGTCGTCATCACTATGCAACCCCTTGTCTTCATTGTCGGTGCTTAATCTGCCTGCCTGCTTGAACACCCAACAGTCCCTGTTGGTGTGATTGGCCGGCTTTTCGAGGGTGCCATGTATTTGGCACAAGAGGTCGAGTATTCGGTCCAAGCTGGACGGGCCCCTAGGATTCCTTTTGAATGACTTTTTCCGCTGACCGGATTTAGAGCCTTTGAATCCGGCATTAACTGTCATATCCTTAGCATTGTCGCCGTTGATGCGGCGCTTCTGCTGGTTGCGACGCGACCTGCCACTAATGTCCCTGGTGTCCGAACGACCAGGGTTCTTGGTCATATTGTTGCTACGAGCAAGCCAGTTGTCTTCTCCCGCGCAAAAGCGGGCCATGAGTGCCGTGAGTGCTGCCATAGATTTCGGCTTCTCCTGTCCTAGGTGCCGGGCAAGCCACTCGTCACAGATATTATGCTTGAAGGTTGCTAAGGCCTCTGCGTCCGGACAGTCGAGTATTTGATTTTTCTTTGTTAGGAACCGTGTCCAGAATTGCCTGGCCGATTCGTCTGGCTGCTGAATTACGTGGCTTAGGTCATCAGCGTCTGGGGGTCGTACATAAGTGCCCTGGATATTGTCAAGGAATGTGGCTTCCAGGTCCTCCCAACAGCTGATTGACCCTGTTGGCAGGATGTTAAGCCACCGCCGGGCTGGTCCTTTAAGCTTGAGTGGGAGGTATTTGATGGTGTGGAAATCATCGCCGCGGGCCATGTGGATATGAAGGAGATAATCCTTGATCCATACCACGAGATCTGTTGAGCCATCATATGATTCAATGTTTACGGGTTTGAAACCCTCGGGGATTTGATGATCCATTATTTCGTCTGTGAAGCACAATGGGTGTGCGGCGCCTCTGTACTGGGCTATGTCATGCCGTAGCTCCAATGAGCTTTGTCTGCTGTGTTCGGCCCTGCCAAATTTGTGACCGGCGTGATGGTTACCGTCTCGAGCCGTGGGGCGCCCACGCGATCCGTAGATCGATCTTGTTTGCCTTGCCTTTTCCTCCAACATATTATGTAAGTCCGGTGCATATTCCCGTGCCTTGGTACGGGGTGCGGCTTGGGTGGAGGGCCATGAGGCCTCTCTGTCGCGGCCACGAGGTGGCCTGTCGGCCGCGTCGAGTGCTTGCTCCTCTAATCGGGGAAGCAACCTGCGCTTTGGGTAGCACTTGGAGGGGCGTTCGGGTTTATGCTCTTCGGCCGCAAGGACTTCAGTCCATCTATCGACTAGCCGGTCTTGATCAGCTTTAAGTTGTTACTGTTTTTTCTTGAGGCTTCTTGCCGTGGCCATAAGCCTGCGTTGAAAACGCTCTTGTTCGATGGGATCCTCTGGCACGACGAATTCGTCGTCGTTGAGGCTTGCCTCGTCTTCGGAGGGAGGCATATAATTATCGTCCTCGACCTCTCTGTCAGCCGCTCTCCCATGGGGGCTGGTTTCTCCATCCCCCTGTGCTAAATCTTTCTCGGGGGGATGTTCTTCGGTGCTTTCCAGGGTATTATTTCCCGTGCTTGAATCGCCGTTTTTGTGTTGGCGGGATTTTGAGCGGCGCCGCTCACGTCGGCGCTTTTGCTGTTTCTTGGAGGGGTCATCCTCCGCTGTTCCATCGCCCTCTCCCTCTTTTGGGGTGTCCACCATGTATATGTCATATGACGAGGTGGCTTTCTAGGGCCTAGTAGGCGTTGGTTCTTCATCATCTCCTTCATTAGTGTCCATACCGTCGATGTCTTCGGAGTTGAAGTCGAGCATGTCGGTTAAGTCGTCGACAGTGGCTACAAAGTGGGTGGTGGGTGGGTTTTGAATTTCTTCATCGTCCGTACCCCAACCTTGCTGACCGTAGTCCGGCCAGGGCTCTCCTGACAAAGAGAGAGACTTTAGTGATTTCAGGATATCGCCGAAAGGCGAGTGCTAAAAGATGTCCGCGGCCGTGAACTCCATGATCGGCGCCCAATCGGATTCGCTCGGCAGGGGCGCGGAGGGTTCGGAGTCCGGAGAAGAATCCGGCTCCATGGAGTCACGAGTCTTGCAGAGTACGGGGCTGGTGTTCGGCTCAACCGCCATTGGGATCGCAGCCCCTGAGGTGGCGTCCGACCGCCCATCCTCGATCGGCGCGGTCGGTTCCGAACTAGGGGCCGGAGCCGATGCGGGTGTGACCTCCAGGGCACTGTTCGGCGGCAGAGCTAGATCATGCTCATCGTGACAGTGCGGCGCGCTCGGCAGTGGTTCGAATCCGTCGAAGACCAAGTCCCCGCAGATGCCGGCCGTGTAGTTTAAACTTCCGAATCTGACCTGACGGCCAGGGGCGTAGCTTTCGATCTGCTCTAGATGGCCAAGTGAATCGGCCCGCAGTGCGAAGCCGCCAAAGACGAAGATCTGTCCGAGGAGGAAGGTCTCACTCTGGACTGCATCGCCATTGATGATCGTAGGAGCCATCGGGCCTGACGGCGATGACACAAAGGAACTCTCAATGAAAGCACCAATGTCGGTGTCAAAACCGGCGGATGTCAGGTAGGGGGTCCCGAATCGTGCGTCTAGGCCGGATGGTAACAGGAGGCAGGGGACATGAAGTTTTACCCAGTTTCGGGCCCTCTCGATGGAGGTAAAACCCTACGTCCTGCTTGATTAATATTGATGATATGGGTAGTACAAGAGTTGATCTACCACGAGATCAGAGAGGCTAAACCCTAGAAGCTAGCCTATGGTATGATTGTTGATGTGTATGTCGTCCTACGGACTAAAACCCTCCGGTTTATATAGACACCGGATAGGGTTAGGGTTACATAGAGTCGGTTACAATGGTAGGAGATCTGAACATCCGTATCGCCAAGCTTGCCTTCCACGCCAAGGAAAATCCCTTCCGGACACGGGACGGAGTCTTCAATCTTGTATCTTCATAGTCCAAGAGTCCGGCTGAAGGTATAATTCGGCTATCCGAACACCCCCTAATCCAGGACTCCCTCACTCACCATGTACAGTCATCTCCTTATTCCTCTTGGTTGTTGACCATGTTGACAACACCGGAGGGCGGCGCCGCGGCGAGTGAACCAAGGAGGAGGACGATGGTGAGGCCTCGGATGGGAACGAACAGGAGCCGAGGCATATCACAGCCAACCATGGGAGGCGGGAGCAGGCGGTCCCGCCGGCGCTGGTTTGGCTTTGGCGGCTCGAGGAAGAAGAGACTGAAGAAACGCGACAGACGTTGAATGTCAATCCAACGGTCAAGGTTGGCACAATCGTTTGTTGACTAAGCGGACACCAAGTAGCATACTTTTTTATATATAGGAAGAAAACTGCGAGGAAAATGCGTTCGTCTACCGTCCTCCTCACAGGGAACGTTCACCACATAAGTGACTAGCACCCTTGGTTTTCAACCGAGAGGTCTTGGGTTCGAGTCCCAGGAACTCTCAATTTTGTCCTCCTTCCTCGCAAAAAAAGGGAAAGAAAATCAAAGACTTGGGAAGGCGTACAGAACAAGCTAGTGTACCAGTAATGAGACGTTGCCGAGTTTTAGAAAAAAGAAAGACGTGCTCCTGTAGCTGGTTCGAATCCAAACCTAGACTATGACTATATATGGTGCTATGCTACTCTGCAAGTAATGAAACTAACATATCCAATGTTCGCTTCTCCTCTTCTCTACTTACTCTGCCTAGCATCAGAAGCTCTGGCCGCAGCAACCATGTCTGCTGGCTGCTCGTCCACCTGCTCTTCAGCAGGCAACTACCAGATATGCGCCAAGTCGCAACCCGTACCATCGCCTATGGGTCTCATCACACCCTCACTGGAACGCGCACCGCAACCGATTGCTCATCGCAACCCGCTGCCGTTGGTGTGGTGCCACTGCTGCAAATCACGCAGAGTCATCCGTCGCGTCTCAACCACAATCCGCAACCCTGGTCGAGTCTTCTACAAATGCCTGAATCATGGGGTAATAATATGTTTAAGTGTTGTTCTGCTGCTTTCAGTTGCTGATTTTTTAATAGTTTGGTTGATGATCTACCAATTTGATTCGTGCAGAAAAGGGAAGATTCATGTGATTTGTATTTCTGGGAAGTTGCTGATGTGGGGAATGCAACTACGCTGATTATTTGGTTAGACGAGGAATCCTAATACCAGCAGGTTGGGGTGTTGGACAAGTAACTGAAGGAACGACAAAAGAGGAAGATGCAGAGCAGAAGGTTAAAGATGCAATTCCTCTAATCATGGCCAAGCAACAGCTGCTGAACGGCCTTGACAGCAATGAGGAGATGAAAGAGCTTGTGAAGATAATGGGCAAAATCGATGTGCTCTGTAGGATGATTGTCTCTTTATTTGTAGTGTATGGAGCACTCGTGATGTATTCAGTGGCTACGACATGAGCACTTTGCCGAAACTAGTAATGAATGAAACCTGTGTAGCAGGATGGGCGTAGTGTTGTGAACATCTAATGATTTCTATTAATGGAAATCAGGGGGTATCTCCTTTTGCTCATATAAATAAATAAATAGCAGAGGCCCTGTCGGGTCAGCTTTGTTCTCATTCGAAGACGTCGAGCAAATTGTAGTCCAACAGCAAACTATGTCATCAAATTCAAGTTTCACATCCAAATATGAGTACAACTAAACAACAATGTTATCATGTTTTAGTTGTCATACAATCACCAAACAAAAATCATCATACATAACAAGTGATGTTCTCACAACAAAATACTAAACAACATGCTCATCAGGTTTCAGTTGTCATAGCAAACACAATTTCACATAGTAGATAAAAAACGTCTTCTGATAGGCAAATACGACAAAAGCAATGTAATCATCATCCGCAGCAGCAACGTCAACATCTTCGCCATGTGTATCAGTCTGAATCGTAATTCCCCATGGTGTCATCTTCTTCTTCGTCCTCAACGTCCTCGAACGTTGGCTTCTTCTTGATCAACTCTTGTATGTCCACAGCACGATAGGCAATCTTTTCGCCGGCGTCATTGACGTGATGGTTCTCAAATATATTAGGAACATCTGTGTTATCTTGTACATCAGGAGCAGTGTAAGCATCATCTTGTTGTGCAACTTCATTAAATGAATTCCTCTGCTCAAACCTTTGCAATACTCTCCAGTCATCGCTACGTGCAAATGTGTCTTCCAAGAAAAATATCTGTGTTGCTTGATTTGCCAAAATAAAAGGCTCGTTGGTCTGGTACGCCGCCTTGACGTTGATGGATTTGAAATAATCATCAGCTCTGGGTTTTGCGATCCTAGAAAACAGGTTATACCAACGACAACACAACAAAACCACACATCGATGATCCTCGAAACTGGAGATATACTGTAACTGAATAATGTCTGTTATGTTAGCATACATTTCAGTTGTCTCTTTGTCATATGTATCCGTGCTCATGATGGCACTGTTTTGTGTCTTCCTGCCTTCGTCTCGTGCAAGGGTGTTGTAGCGCACATCTCCAACAACGCAAGATTCATAATGTCTTACCCGAGTATCAGGACCCATTGCTAGTGAGTAAAGGGCATCATCAACTGCCTGCCCATCCTCCCGCATCTTCTTAACCTATGGTTAGAAAATAGACAAGCTGATCATCTTACGTACTCAATATATTAAAAAAAACTGTCAGTGCACTTCAAAAGCTTACATGGCTCTTGAACCATTTCGCAAATCCTACCATAACCAGTTTGTCAATGTTTCTTGGATTTTGCGGCAGTAACTCCTCTTTGTAGATGCTGCACAACATAGTGATCGTGTCAAACATCTAAATATATAAGAATGTGCTGCAAGTTTAGTAGATTATGATGTATAAGCTGCAGTACTGCACTTACTTGATATAAGGTAGTATCTCAGGACAGTTATTCAACACATACCAAACCATTTTGTCCAAATCTTTAGGTTTGTCCTCTTGTCGACTCTTCCCTGTAACTCAAACAGGATAATCGAAAACATTGAGCCCGGGATTGTCTTCACCCACCTCTTTGCTAAGCTGATCAGCTGTTTCAATGTATTTTGAGCAGAATGTCAACGCTTCTGTAGCAATGTAGGCCTCTGCAATGGAACCCTCGGGTCTAGCTCTGTTCCTAACATAGCCCTTGAAAGTGCCTAGCCGCCTTTCAATAGGGTACATCCAGCCATACTGTACTGGACCTCTAAGTAGTGCCTCATTAGGTAGATGAACAACCAAATGCACCATCACATCAAAGAAGGCTAGAGGATATATCTTCTCAAGGTCGCATAGGATAGTTGGTATCTTGTCTCTAAGACGCTCCAAAGCATCTATCCTGATATTCCTACTGCAGAGTTCCCTGAAGAATTGTCCCAACTCTACAACTGCTCTGTATAAGTCAGGGCGGCCCAATCCTCTAAGGATAACGGGTAAAACCCTTTGAAGTAGGACGTGGCAGTCATGAGTTTTCAACCCTTGTACCTTGTTTCCATCTGCACTGACTCTACTTTCAAGGTTGGAAGCAAATCCATGTGGGAATCTCACACGTGACAGGACCTCGCAGAATTATTTTCTTTTTACCTTGTCCAAGACGTACACAGTTGGTGCCATATCACCGCCAGCCATGTGGATGTGGAAGAGGAAATCCTCAATCCATACAGCGGGATCTGTTGTACCATCATACGATTCGATATTTACGGGTTTAAAACCCTCCGGGAATTCGTGATCCATAACTTCATTAGTGAAGCATAGGGGGTGTGCGGAGCCTTTGTGCCGGGCTATATCACGACGCGGTTCATATGAGTCTTGTCTGCTGTATTCGACATGGCTGGATTTACTTTTAGTGTATCCGGCGTGACGGTCATCGTCGCATGTTGGCACGTGCCCCCGTGACTCGTATATCGACCTTGCATGTTTTGCCCTGCTTTCCAATACATCTCACAGGTCCCGTGTGTTGCCCCGGGCCTTAGTATTTTTGTTTGAGTGGCGGCGGGGTGCAGGCTGAACTTCAGGCTGAAACGCCTCTCTGTCTCGGCCACGAGGTGGCTGGTCAGCCGCATCGTACACTAGTGATGTAGGTTTCAATGCTTCCTCCTTGAGTCGGGGTAGCGAACTGCACTTTGGGTAACTCTTGGAGGGGCGCTCGAGTTCGTATTCCTTGTCCGCAAGGACTTCGGTCCATCTGTGTGCTAACAAATCTTGATCAGCTCGAAGCTGTTGTTTCTTTTTCTTCAAGCTATTTACTGTGGCTATAAGCCGGCGCTTGAAGCGCTCCTGCTCGACGGGATCCTCAGGTACGATAGATTCTTCGTCGTCGAGGCTCACCTCGTCTTCGGAGAGAGGCATGAAATTGTCCTCCTCTGATTCTTTATCCGCTGCCCGCTCTGGAGGGCTAGCTTGTTCACCCTCCCACTCCAAATCGTGCTGGAGGGGATTGTTGTCATCTTCGGCACTATCCAGAGTGTTATTGTCTCTTGTGCCGGTATCACTACTTTTGCTATGGCGGGACTTAGAGCGGCGCCGCTGACGTCGGCGCTTGGGTTGCTTCTTGGAGGGGTCATCCCCAACTGTCTCATCACCATTGCCTTCTTTGGGGGTGTCCACCATGTATATATCATATGATGAGGTGGCGGTCCAGTGCCATGTGGGCGGTGGTTCCTGTTCGTCTCCTGCATCGTCGTCCATACCGTCGATGTCTTCGGAGTCGAAGTCGAGCATGTCGGTTAAATCGTCGACAGTGGCTACTAAGTGGGTGGTGGGTGGGGAGCAAAATTCTTCGTCGTCCGCATCCCATTCTAGCTGGACATAGTTCGACCAAGGTTCTCCTGACAAGGAGAGAGACCTTAATGAATTTAGCACGTCGCCGAAAGGTGAGTGCTAAAAGATATCCGCGGAGGTGAATTCCATGATCGGCGCCCAATAGGATTCGATAGGCACGGACGCAGGTGGCTCGGAGTCCGTGGCCGGAGACGAATCCAGTGGTTCGGCAACATGGCTCTCGTAAGGGGTGAAGTCAGTATCAGGCTCCATCGCCACTGAGAGTGCGGCTTCCATGGCGGGGTCTATCCCCCCAACCTCAGATGGCGCGGTTTGCACCAGATTGAGGGCCAGAGTAGTTGCAGGTGTGATCTCCCGAACACTATTCGACGACAGAGTTACGTCATGCTCGCCGTGATTGTGCGGCGCACCTAACATGGGCTCGAATCCGTCGAAGATCAAGTCTCCGCGGATGTCGGCAGTGTAGTTTAAGTTTCCGAATCTAACCTGATGGCCACGGGCGTAGCTCTCGATCTGCTCCAGATGGCCAAGCGAGTTGGCCCGCAGTGCGAAGCCGCCGAATACAAAGATCTGTCCGGGGAGGAAAACCTCACCCTGGACCGCATCATAACCGATGATCGAAGGAGCCATCAAGCCTTACGGTGAAGGCAAAGTGGAACTCTCAATGAAAGCACCAATGTCGGTGTCAAAACCGGTGGATCTCGGGTAGCGGGTCCCGACCTGTGCATCTAAGGCGGATGGTAACAGGAGGCGGGGGAAACAATGTTTACCCAGGTTTGGGCCCTCTTGATGGAGGTAATACCCTACTGTCGGCGTTCTGGGAACGGGGGTCCCCAGACTTGCCTGCCTGTGGCCTGCGGCGTGGCTCAAAGGGGGGCCCAGCACGGCCCATCTTCATCAACACAGACCCGAGATCCTCGCGAGGGGCCAAGCCTCGCGGGGCGGACGACGCGGAGCTTCCTCAGGCACGGCCTCGTCAGGCTGGCTCACGAGGAGGCGGAGAGATCAAGGCGGGGTACCTCATGAGGTGCCCGTGACGCAAGCCATGGCGACCAAGGGCGCCAGGCGGGTGCCAGCCCGCGCAGTGTCCTCCTTTCCCCTTTGGTGCAAAGGGGGCAGGCGCAGCCGCGGAGTACCGAGGCATCAGGCAAAGGTTGCCATTTCGGTGCAACAGGACCAAGACCAGGAGGACTGCAAGACGGAGGTCATCGTGAAGCCCAAGACGGCGTCACCACCAGAGCTTTGTGCAGGCGAAGACTACTTTTGTCAGGATAGCTGGTACTAGCTGTCCCCCTTCAAATTAGCCCGCCATTGTTGGCTCCCTTCCCGCTCGATATTTGGGAAGAGGACCAGGGCCTCTATAAATAGGACTAGCCACCCATGAGAGGTGAGGTTCAGGGAGAGAGAGAGAGAGAAGGGTGACCGAACTCCTCCCAGCAGTTCATCCCCCCAGCCAAGAACAAACCCTCGCGAGGCTGTTCTCCCTTGTATTGTTCATCATCATCAGCCCAAGAGGCAATCCACCACACCACACACTGGAGTAGGGTATTACACCACAACGGTGGCCCGAACCAGTATAAACCCTGTGTCTCTCGTGTTATTCTTTCCATAGCTCAGATCTTAGTGAGGCGGAGGGGTGCAAGAAGGTAAGGGGCGAAATCTCCATGCGCACCCCAGTGTTCGAACCTCAAGGGTCTGCCGAAACACGAAATCCGACATTTGGAGCGCCAGGTAGGGGTGCGCCAGAGTTTTCTCTTCCGCCACTGCCACGGCCTGCCTCACGATGAGTAGCGCGTCTCCCGCTCCGGCCGCCGGTGCCAGCACGGGGGCCAGGGGGCTCCGAGCCCTGGCCCCAGTCTGGCAACGGGTACGGTGGCCGGACAAGTTCAAGCCAACGACGCCGCCGCGCTACGGCGGCGCGACAGATCCGCTGGCCTTCTTGCTGGCGAGCGAGGGGGCCCTCCTCGAAGCCGAAGGTGACGATAGGGTCGTGGCCAACTGGCTCCCCATGGCCCTCACCGGTGCTCCGCGCACATGGCTGCTCCACCTACCGGCAGCCTCCGTGGCCTCACGGGAAGAGCCCCGCAGCCTCTTCCCCACCCATCGCGCTACACCAACACCCCCGGTCGTTGCGGCCCTCCTGGGCGGCTCGCAGGCACCGCCTACAAGTCACCACGTCAAGCCGCTCATCCGTCGGGTCAGCGCCGCTTCCACGCGGCAGGGGGCTCTCCCGGACCGGGCGGCGCCCGAGACCGGCCTGACCTTCAGCTCGGAGGACCACCCCTCCAACTCGGCCTGCTCGGGTGCGCTCCCCATGCTGTGCACCCCCACCATCTGCTAGGTAGCCGTCACCAGAACTCTCATTGATGGCGGTGCGGGCCTCAGCATGCTCTCGGTCGAGACCTTCAACCTCCTCTGCATACCCCTGGAACGGCTGCAACCCAGCCGGCCCTTCTCAGGCGTTGGGGCGGATCATCCAGCTCCTTGGGGCAGATCCGGCTCCCAGTAACCTTCAGCACCTACAATAACTTCCGCACGGAGCTGGTCGACTTCGACATCGCCCCCATCAGCCTCCCCTACAACGCCATCCTCGGCTACCCAGCGCTGGCCCAGTTCATGGCCGCGACGCACCCGGCGTACAACCTCATGAAGATGCCCGGGAGCAGCAGTGTCCTCACCATGCACGGGGACACCGAAGACGCGCTGCGAGTGCTCAAGCTCGCCTTCAAGACGGCGGCGGCGGCACGGCCCGCCGACTTGGAGACCCCCGAGCCCAAGGGGGCTGCACCCGCCTAGAAGAAACAGTTGTTCACCCAAGACAAGTCAGAAACCAAGCAGATACCCGTCGATGAGGACGGGTCCACCAACGCCACTTTCACCATAGGCGCCAACCTCGAACCTGAGCATGAGGAGGCCCTGGTCGGGTTCCTGCGCGCAAACAAGAAGGTATTCGCTTGGGAGCCTGACCAGTTGGCAGGGATCCCTAGGAGTGTAATCGAGCATCACCTCAACGTGTGCCCCAACGTGCGCCCTATGAAGCAGAAGGCCAGGCGGCAGTCCACAGAAAAGCAGGCCTTCATCGTCCAAGAGACCCGCAAATTAGAAGCCGCTGGGGTCATTCGCGAGGTCCGATACCCGGATTGGTTGGCCAACCCTGTCATCGTGCCAAAGAAGGGAGGGAAGGAGCGCATGTGTGTCGACTTCACCAACCTCAACAAAGCATGCCCGCAAGATCCGTTCCTGCTCCCCCGCATCGACCAGATCGTCGATTCCACCGCGGAATGCGACCTGCTATGCTTCTTGGATACCTTCTCTGGGTACCACCAGATCAAGATGGCGGTAGAAGACGTCGAAAAGACAGCCTTCCTAACCCTGTGTGGGGTGTACTGCTACACATGCATGCCATTTGGGCTGCGTAACGCAGGGGCGACCTTTCAGCGGCTGATGCACATCACCTTGGGCCCGCAGCTTGGGAAGAATGTTGAATCTTACGTCGATAACATTATGGTAAAGTCTCGGGAGGCCAGGACCTTGATACAAGACCTGGAGGAAACCTTCGCGAGCCTCAATGCAGTGAACCTACGGCTCAACCCAGAGAAGTGTGTGTTCGGAGTCCCCTTGGGCAAGCTCTTGGGTTTCCTCGTGTCTCACCGAGGCATCGAGGCTAACCCGGAAAAGGTCAAGGCAGTGGAAGACATGAGCCCGCCAAAGACCCTAAGAGAAATGTAGAAGCTCACGGGGCACGTAACCGCGCTAGGGCGTTTCATCTCCAAGTTGGGGGAACGAGCGCTGCCCTTCTTCCAGCTAATGAAGAAAAAGGGGCCCTTTGAGTGGACTGAAGAGGCCGACAAGGCATTTCGGGATCTCAAGAGATACCTGACCAGCCCACCAGTCATGGTGGCTCCGCGCCCTCAAGAGCCCCTGGTGCTTTACCTCGCCGCCACTCCCTACTCCGCCAGCGCAGCCCTGGTGGCAGTTAGAGAGGAGCGTCGAATCAAAACCGCGGCAGCAGCCCGGGACAAGGCAGAACAGGAACAAGGAAGGCCCACAGAAACCGCCACCGCGGCTGAGGAGGATCAGCCACCGCAGAGGAGTGCACCGGAGGCGGAAGAGGCCCCTCTCCCAGATGGCCAGTCTCAGGAGGCCTCATCGCCTCAAGAGGCGCCATGGTCTCCGAAGGGAGCCACCAGCATTGACGCACTCCACCTCGTTGAGCACCCAGTGTACTTTGTCAGCATGGTGTTGCGGGATGCAAGGGCACGATACCCCATGCCTCAAAAGCTCCTCCTCGCGCTACTGGTGGCCTCGCGCAAGCTGCGGCACTACTTTCAAGGTCACCCCATCAAGGTCGTCTCGTCATACCCCCTGGAGAGAGTGCTCAGGAGCCCTAACTCAGCTGGAAGGGTCGCTGAGTGGAACATAGAACTGCAAGCATTTCAGCTCGAATTCAGCACGACCAGAGTCATCAAGGGAGCAGCGTTGGCAGATTTTGTTTCAGAATGGACGGAGGCACCAGGCCTCAAGGCAGACGAGGATCGGTCCCTCTCCCCGGGAAGCGAGGCGCCAGAAGGCTGGGTCATGTACTTCGATGGGGCATTCTCCATGCATGGCGCTGGGGCTGGGGCGGTGCTTATATTGCCCACTCAGGACAAGCTCTACTATGCTGTGCAGCTCTGTTTCCAGCAAGGTGAAAAGGTCTCCAACAACATAGCGGAGTATGAAGGTTTAATAGCGGGCTTGAAGGCCGCAGCTGCCCTGGGAGTGAAACGCCTCACCATCAAGGGCGATTCGCAGCTCCTTGTCAATTTCTCCAACAAGGTGTACGAGCCGAAAGATGAGCACATGGAAGCCTACCTTGCGGAGGTCCACAGGATGGAGAAGCAGTTCTGGGGGTTGGAGTTGCAGCATGTGCCCCGTGGCACCAATCAGGAGGCCGACGACATCGCCAAATGGGCATCTAGGCGGTTACCTCAGGAGCCTGGCATTTTCGAGGAGCGGCTCTTCAAGCCTTCAGCCCTGCCGTCAATGTCAAACATGGCTCAGCCTCGGGAGGAGCTCCCCCAGCCACCTGCCAGGGGAGCTCCGGCCTGTGGCCCGGCCTCAGGAGCACGACTGCTCCTGACGATGGAACCTCGGGAGGGATGCTGGATCATGGAGCTCCGGAGTTACTTAACACAAGGGACCCTGCCGGAGAAGGAGGAGGAAGCGGAGCGAGTGGCACGACAGGCCACGGCATACTGCATCAAGGATGGAGAGCTCTACCAGAAGCGACCAAACGATGTATCCCTGTGCTGCATCTCCAGGGAGCAAGGGAAGGAACTGCTGGAAGATATACATGGCGGAGACTGTGGACATCATTCATCATCACGGACCCTCATCGGCAAGGCGTTTCGCAGTGGGTTTTATTGGCCCACTGTGCTCAATGACGCCGTCGAATTAGTGAAAGCTTGTGAGGCCTTCCAGTTCCACGCCAAGCAGATCCATCAGCCAGCAGGAGGCCTGCAGACTATACCCCTTTCGTGGCCATTCGCAGTCTGGGGGCTGGACATCTTGGGCCCGTTTCCTCGGGCGCCAGGGGGCTACCGCTACCTCTACATCACCGTGGACAAGTTCACCAAGTGGGCTGAAGTAGAGGCTGTCCGCACCATTCCCGCGGGTTCCGCGGTCAAGTTCATCAAGGGCATCGTGAGCCGGTTCGAGGTGCCGAACCGCATCATCACGGACAACGGTTCGCAGTTGACCGGTAACCTCTTCAAAACATACTGTGCTAACCTTGGAACGCAGATATGCTACGCTTCGGTGGCGCACCCCCGAAGCAACGGCCAGGCCGAGCGAGCCAACGCAGAGGTCCTGAGGGGCCTCAAGACCAGGACGTTCAAGAAGAAGCTGGAGGCCTGCGGCAGAGGTTGGTACGACGAGCTTTAGTCCGTGTTGTGGTCCATCCACACAACCGCGACCAAGCCGACTGGAGAGACCCCGTTCTTCCTGGTCTACGGAGCCGAAGCGGTCCTCCCTCACGAGGTCAGACGTCGCTCCGCGCGGGTCCTGGCGTTCGACGAGGCGCGGCAGGACGCCATGCGGGGGATGGACCTCATGCTAGGGGAGGAACGTCGCCGAGAAGCCGCGCTGCGAGCGGCGAGGTACCAACAAGCACTGCGGCGATATCACTGCCGCAACATCCGCCCCAGAACTCTTGAGGTAGGAGACCTCGTGCTCAGGCGGGTTCTCTCCAGGGAGGGGCTGCACAAGCTCTCTCCCATGTGGGAGGGCCCGTTCAAAGTTCTTCATGTTTCCAGGCCCGGCTCCGCACGCTTGGAGACTCAGGAGGGGGTGCCGGTCCAGAATGCATGGAACATCCAGCACCTTCGGAGGTTCTACCCCTAAAAAGGCCCAGAGCCTGTGAAGAAGGCGAATGCCTGTGAAGCTGTCGCGTTTTGGAAAAGGCCCAGAGCCTGTGAAAAAGGCAAATGCCTGTGAAGCTGTCGTGTTTTGGAAAAGGCCCAGAGCCTGTGAAGAAGGCGAATGCCTGTGAAGCTGTCGCGTTTTGGAAAAGGCCCAGAGCCTGTGAAGAAGGCGAATGCCTGTGAAGCTGTCAGGTTTTGGAAAAGGCCCGGAGCCTGTGAAGAAGGCGAATGCCTGTGAAGCTGTCGCGTTTTGGAAAAGGCCCAGAGCCTGTGAAGAAGGCCAACGCCTATGAAGCTCGCCGCCCGTGACACTCTCACATAATAATGAGTTGGGGCTATACATGCCCCGGAGTCTCAGGAGCGCCGGCCTCAGGCCCTGGGGCTCCCTCCCACGCCCAGTGGCAGCACTTAGCTCCGCGCTGGTGAGAAGACGTCGAAGACTAGATTAGGTGCCGGACGCGGCTTTTCATTTGCTTTCCGCAGTTGGCTTGTTCCTTCTCATTCGAAGTTTTATTGAAGTTGTTGCCATCTTTGGCTTGTGGTTCTTCGACTTTTCTCTCTCCTGCCTCGATTTCTCTTGTGCAAGGCCTCGCGAGGGGGGGGCAGCCGAGCGCCCTCGCGAGTGTTCCTATCCTAGTCGTTCAAAGGGTTCGCGACCTGGGCCCATTACAGGAGCACCCCTCCAGTCTGTGCCCCACGGGCACCGCGACACAAACACAGGGCCTGGGTCGGTCGCCCCCCACGGCTGGGGCCGGGAACTATCCACGTGCAAGCACGTAGCCGGAAGGTACGATAACGGAAGCAAAACGATGATTAACAGCAATAACCCAAACACGCCCCCGCGGGGCTCCACACTACTGTCTTTTTACGCAGGAAAAAGGAAAAGAAAGAACAAATCAGGCACAGCTCGCCTCACACCGGCCCGCAGGGAAGACCCGAGCTGCCTCCGGGGCTCAGGCAGACTCCCTCTCGCGCTTCACCGGGGCGCGATGGCGGGCGGACACGCTACCACCTCCCAAGTAGATACGACGGTGTGGAGGCTGACCGCGGCCACCGCTAGAAGAGTCGCCGCCTGAAGAAGAACCAGAGAAGCTTGGGGAACCCTGAGTGCCGCCAGCCACGCAAGCGCTGCCCTCTCCATCATCGCCAGAGCTGGGTTCCCAGCCGCGGTCGTCTCCCTCGGGGCAGCACCCTACGCAGCGACCATCTTCCCCAAACACCCTCACATAGAGGGTGGCATCGCCGTCGAACTTGAAGTGCAGGGTGCACTGACGGCTCAGGCCACGCGCGCGGGCAAACATCTGCCAACCGCGGGCCAGGGTCAGGCTCCCGGCTGCGGAGACCTCCAGTGAAGCCCATGAGGCCCGGCTACAGCAGCCGTCGGCCTGAAGCCAGAGGCCGCCCGGGGCGCCGGCTGGGAGCTCGCCGAGGAGGAAGCGAGGAAGTGGAAGTCGGGTGCTGGTCGGCTCCGCTGACCACATGATGAACTTCAGCAGCACCCCAGCAGCGCGAAAGCGCGGCCTAGGGGGACGCGCAGCCGGAGCGCGCCCCCCGGCCACGGCAATCCGCCCGTCGCTACGCGGGAAATCGTCTCCACGGTCGCAGGGAGCTGCCGTGGTGGCCACGGGATGTTTGCGAGGGCGCCCTCGGCCGCGCTTGGGCGGGGGAGAGGCAGGCTCAACCTGGCGAGCCTTCCCCTTCTCTGCGGCCGAGAACCTCCTCGACGGGGCCATGAAGAAGAAGGAGAAGCAAGGGGAGATGAACTGGAAGGGCGCGCGCCGATCCGTACTTATAGCTGGCGAGGGCCAACCGACGCCCCCCACGATCGTAGGTAATTATGACCCGCTTTGCATGCAAGGACTTGTCCAGTCCGTGCAGTTGCCGAGGCGCCATGGGGAAGTGGAGACGCCCACGTCCAATCAACCGCCACGCGGCGCCTAAGACCGCAGGCTGATAGGGCCCGCGGCGCTTCGCTCTTGCCCTTTCGCCTCCCTGCACGGCCAAGCCCGGGCGCGCCTTGGGCCCGGGGGCTACTGTCGGTGTTCTGGGAACGAGGGTCCCCAGACTTGCGTGCTTGCGGCCTGCGGCGTGGCTCAAAGGGGGGCCCAGCACGGCCCATCTTCATCAACACAGACCCGAGACCCTCGCGAGGGGCCAAGCCTCGCGGGGCGGACGACGCGGAGCTTCCTCAGGCACGGCCTCGTCGGGCTGGCTCGCGAGGAGGCGGAGAGATCAAGGCGGGGTACCTCATGAGGTGCCTGTGAAGCAAGCCATGACGACCAAGGGCGCCAGGCGGGTGCCAGCCCATGCAGTGTCCTCCTTTCCCCTTTGGTGCAAAGGGGGCAGGCGCAGTCGCGGAGTATCGAGGCATCAGGCAAAGGTTGCCATTTCAGTGCAACAAGACCAAGACTAGGAGGACTGCAAGACGGAGGTCATCGTGGAGCCCAAGACGGCGTCACCATCAGAGCTTTGTGCAGGAGAAGACTACTTTTGTCAGGATAGCTGGTACTAGCTGTCCCCCTTCAAATTAGCCCGCCATTGTTGGCTCCCTTCCCGCTCGATATTTGGGAAGAGGACCAGGGCCTCTATAAATAGGACCAACCAACCACGAGAGGTGAGGTTCAGGGAGAGAGAGAGAGAGAGAGAGAGAGAGAGAGAGAGAAGGGTGACCGAAGTCCTCCCAGCAGTTCATCCCCCCAGCCAAGAACAGACCCTCGCGAGGCTGTTCTCCCTTGTATTGTTCATCATCATCAGTCCAAGAGGCAATCCACCACACCACACACTGGAGTAGGGTATTACACCACAACGGTGGCCCGAACCAGTATAAACCCTGTGTCTCTCGTGTTATTCTTTCCATAGCTCAGATCTTAGTGAGGCGGAGGGGTGCAAGAAGGTAAGGGGTGAAATCTCCGCGCGCACCCCAGTGTTCGAACCTCAAGGGTCTGCCGGAACCCGAAATCCGACACCTACGTCCTTCTTGATTGATCTTGATGATATGAGTTGTCACACCCTAGCTAGTCATGCATTAGAGTGTTGCATCATGTTTACTCTTTCATCAGAAACTTGAAATGGGGATGACAGAACCCCCAGTCCCCTCTGAAACCAACTAGGGTTACTAAAATAATTTTTCAATGAACCTGAAATGCCCTTCTAAAATGCCCATCATTTTTGCCTTGGTTCAGAACCTCTGCCAAAAGTGGTGCACATTTTTCTAGGCCATCTTAGGGTTTTTGAATTAAATCATAAATATTTGAATTTGGGCATTTAAAATTATATAAAATATTTAAATGCTCAAATATCTCCAAACTAAAATGTTTCATGCTGGAAATAATCCAACTATGGACCAGGAGTAGTTTGGTGATTTTTGGAGTTGCCTAGGTATTTTATTTAATTCAACAAAGTTGCAGATATATTAAATAAAAACAGAAAACAGAAAAATAAATGAAAGGAGTAGACTTACCTGGACCTACCTGCCCAGCCCAGCCGGCCCAGCACTATGCTGGCCCGTGCCAGCCAGCTGCTTCCCCTTGCCAGAGCAGGCAGGGAGGTGAGCATGGCGCGCCCGAGCTCGCCACGCACCACCCAGCCTCTCTGCATCGCCCTGGTCGCCGTTGCGCCGCGTGGATCGTCTTCTGGTCGTCGCCCCGACCTCGCCGACACCCCATTCACTCTCCCCGGCTCTCCCTCGCTCTCTCTCCCTCCCGACCGAACACCACCGTCGCCGCCGTTCGCCATAGCCACCGTCTCCGACCACCCCTCGCTTCCCCGACTAGCTCAGGAGCTCCGCCTCGACTCCCTCTTCCTCCCCACCGCTCCACAGCTCCCCGGAAGCCCTGCATCGCCGCCACGTCGCCGTTCCCCTCTTCGGGTTCCGACCACCGTCGCCGTCGAATTCGCCGTCTCCAGCGCGTCCCCGGGCCCGCTTCTACGCCCACTGCAACCGCGGTGAGCTACGCCACCGTTTCCCCCTCTTCTCCCCCCCCCCGTTCCCTCACCGTAGCCTCCTCCCCACCACGGCCGAACCTCCGCCGTCGCCGAGCTCGCCGTCGACGCACTCCGGTGACCATTTGGTCACCCCGGCGAGTCCAACAAGTTCGCAAGATCCCGTAGAGCATCCCTAGCACCTCGTTTTGCTCGACTTCGAGCTCCAGCACCGTTCCCGTG
>NC_057800.1:419451992-419527674 GCF_018294505.1 Triticum aestivum
GAGCCAAAAGGCGCAAACGGTCCCGGGAAAAGGTAAGACGACACCCGTGGGAATACCGTGCGTGAGGCCGCAAAGTGATATGAGGTGTTACCAGCTAGATCGATGTGACATCGAGTCGGGGTCCTGACAGCGTTGGCATCAGAGCCGGACTGCCTGTAGGTTCTCCAAGCCAAACTGGTCGATGTTGAGTCTAGAAATTCTTAGTTATATGTAGGGGAATTGTTTGTGGGTTGGAACGTAAGGCTCCTTTTACTTCTTATACCTTATGACCTTCTGATCTGAGTCAGTCCATTCTTCCACCGGGGGTTAAGGAATTAGGATCTGTTCTCTCTATCAGGTTCACGTGTTACTAATCAGTAGTACCTTATAAGTTTGATGGATACAAGCCTAGTTCAGTTCTACTACCACGTTATGTTGCCATAATGGTTTCAGAACTTTGATATGATGATGTTGAGTGTGTACGAAATCCTTTGTCAAATGTCTCAAAATCCTTTTTGAGCATTTACAGCTGTTATGCTGCCGAAATTTTGCTAGAAATTCTAATGCCTTTGCATTATGATTATGCTTTCAGATGGCCACTCGCGACCTCAATCAAGTGGTTCACCTGACTCGATGCCTAGATGTACCCGGCCATACTGCTAAGTTGGTCAGGGTAATGGCTGAGGCTGGATACCGCTGGTATCCTGAGTACACGGTCGAAGAGCAATTCCGAGATTTTAATCAAAGCCAGTATCTCTGCACTGTCAGGATATTTCCATCTTATCCTGGATCCACCGAGCCTCTTCACTGCTCCTATGGACTCGGGGTTACTATTGAGATGGCTGTGCAGGATGCCGCCTACTCTATGATGACCATTATGCGAGTCAGATCTGGTTTATTTCGGGACTCTGACTTCCGGTATATGCCAGGATCACTTCCGGGAGCACAAGGGTATCTCCAGGCTATCTATGCTGACTCCACTCAGGAGGATTCACGGACTCGCACCACTGCTGAGATGCTCGAGATAAGGACCGTGAAAATCGGGCCTTGAGGTTAGAGCTCTTCAATACCCGTGCTGATCACTAGGCCACTTTGACTCGGTTCGCACCGGCAGTGCAAGCTGGATTCTCAGATATGCGCGATCTCTATCCTGTGAGATCTGCTCTGCCAGACGTGATGGTTTGGCGTGATGTAGGAGGCATCACCCCACCTCGCGGTCCCCGCAGGCCACCGTTTGTTGGTCCACGACCTCACCCTAGCCCCTATGGTCCACAAGCTCCGCGAGATCGTCTATTTCCGGATGAACATGTTGAACTTCCGGGCTATGGAGGTGACTTCTACGAGGACTACTACGGATCGGTCTGAGTTAGTGGTAGTATCACTAGTTTGCTCTAGCTGTGTCGTCTATCGTCCCGCGTAACTCGTGGGATATGACCTAGTTTGTACTCTTTCCGGAGATGTAGAAAAATAATGTATAGGAGTTTGGAATGCCTCCGATGAGATGTAATCCCTTTTCACCGTAATAGTACTTTGTTTGGTCTTGTACTAAACCCTGTATGGTGTGTATGACGATGGAATAAAGAAGCAGTTTCTGTATCTACCATGTCATACGGATGATCATCTTGCATTCCGGGTTATTCCTTACATTATGTATCCTATGTCGGAATTTTATCATTCTGACTAAATCATTGTCTTGTTACCTAGGATGGTCAACACGCGCGCTAACCCTGCCTCTCAAGAGCAGGCCAAAGGCAGTGAAGCCAGAAATGAACATCTGCCTCAACCTCCTTCACTAGCCGAGGTTATGATGGAAGCTGAGAGAAACAAGCGGGAGACAAACCGTTTGTTGGAGCGTATTGAGCAGAATACAGCACACCATCAGAGGGCTAACGTGGTGTCACTCAGTGATTTTATCAAATTGCATCCACCCACGTTCCACCACTCCGTCGAGCCTCTCGACGCTGATGACTGGCTTTGCAGTATCTCTCACAAACTGCGTTCCGCGCTGGTAGCGGAGGCTGACAAGGTCACCTTTGCTGCATATCATCTTGAAGGCCCCGCCAGTCTATGGTGGGAGAATTATGGAGCTATGCGCCCAGCGGGCCATGTCACTACTTGGGCCGAGTTCAGCGAGGCTTTCCGTGAACATCACATTCCGGAGGGTCTCATGGACCGTAAGCGTGAAGAATTTTGCAATTTCACCCAAGGCCGACTTTCTGTGGATGTCTATAGCAGGGAGTTTGGTAATCTCGCCCGATATGCAACTGAGGAAGTGTCTACTGACGCCAAGAAGCAAGCAAGGTTCCGTAAGGGCCTTAGTCCTGAGCTTCGCCGCGACCTCCGTCTGCATGAGTGCACATCTTTTTCGAAACTTGTCAACAAAGCCATCAGTGCTGAAACTGGTCAGACTGACTATGACGCAACACGCAAGCATGGACGTGACACGGGTTCCTCATCCGGTGCTGGTCCTCAGAAGCGCCGCGTGTGGGTACCCAATACCGCCCTGCCACCCAGGTTCACACCGAGGCCATCCTTCCAGGCGCCTCGCCCTGTTCAACAGTCTGCACCGGCCAAGCCCTATGGAGGTCCAACCAATAATGCTCCTCCACGTACCAGTTCCGTGACTTGTTTCAAGTGTGGGGAATCTGGCCACTATATGCGTGAGTGTCCCCAGACCAACCCCAATCAATCTGCTAAAGCTGTTGGCCATGGCAAGCCGACAGGGAAAGTGTTTCATGCTAAACCGGTCACCGCTTCACGTGGCCATGTCAACTGTATCTCTGCCGAAGAAGCTCAAGAGGACCCCAACGTCGTTCTCGGTACGCTTCTTGTTAATTGCCACCCGGCATCTGTTCTTTTCGATACAGGAGCCTCTCATTCCTTTATATCTGAAAATTATGCTCGTTTGCATAATGTTGCATTCTGTGACTTGCCAACCTCTATGGTAATTCAAACTCCGGGATCCAAATGGCAAACTTCTAGAGTAAGCCATGGAAATGAAATCCAAGTCGACAGACTTGTTTTCCTCGCATCTTTGATAGCCCTTAAATCTTCAGATATTAATATCATTTTGGGTATGGACTGGATGTCAGCTCATCAAGCCAAAATTGATTGCTTCTCTAGGACTGTTCAACTCACCCATCCTTCGGGGAAGGTAGTCAATGTCTTGACCCGAATAGCCAAGCGACAATTATATTCTCTTAACGCCAGCCCTTTGCCAGACCTTGAGGACGTTCCGGTAGTCCGTGACTTCCCGGATGTCTTTCCAGAGGAATTGCCAGGTGTTCCACCTGACAGGGATGTTGAGTTCGTAATAGACCTCATTCCAGGAACCGTTCCGATTGCTAGAAGACCCTATAAGATGGCACCCCTAGAACTAGCCGAGCTTAAGAAACAACTCGATGAATCCTTGAAAAAGGGTTTCATCCGCCCTAGTTCATCTCCGTGGGCTTGCCCCGTCCTATTCGTCAAGAAGAAAGATGGTACGGACCGGATGGTTGTAGATTACCGACCTGTCAATTTGGTCACAATCAAGAACAAATATCCACTTCCCAGGATCAATGATCTGTATGATCAGCTCGCTGGATCCTCAGTCTTCTCCAAGATGGATTTGAGGTTGGGATACCATCAAATCAAAATCAGAAACGGGGACATTCCTAAAACGGCCTTTGTTACTCGTTATGGCCAATACGAGTACACCGTCATGTCCTTCGGTTTAACCAACGCTCCAGCCACTTTTTCTCGGTTAATGAACTCAATCTTCATGGAGTATTTAGATAAATTCGTCGTAGTCTATCTCGATGATATACTCATCTACTCCAAGAACGAGGAAGAACATGCCGAACATTTGAGGCTAGTGTTGAAGAAACTTCGAGAGCATCGCCTTTATGCCAAATTTTCAAAATGTGAATTCTGGTTGTCAGAAGTGACCTATCTGGGTCATGTAATATCGGGTAAAGGTATTGCTGTTAACCCTGAGCGAGTTCAAGCCATCCTTGATTGGACTCCACCCGAATCGGTCAAGCAAGTTCGGAGTTTTCTAGGCTTAGCGAGCTATTGTCGTCGCTTTGTCGAGAACTTCTCCAAAGTTGCTAAACCCCTAACCGAACTCCTCAAGAAAGATAAGAAGTTCGAATGGACTCCACAATGTGAGCACAGCTTTCAGGAACTGAAAAGACGCCTGACTTCTGCTCCCGTGCTGGTACCGCCAGACTTCTCCAAGGACTTCGTTATCTACTGCGACGCCTCGCGACAAGGACTAGGTTGCATTCTCATGCAAGATCGACACGTAATTGCTTACGCTTCACGGCAATTGCACCCACATGAGGAAAATTATCCTACTCATGATCTAGAGCTTGCAGCCGTAGTCTATGCACTTAAGACCTGGCGACATTACCTCCTCGGTAATCGTTGCGAAATATTCACTGATCACCAAAGTCTGAAGTATATTTTCACCCAACCGGATTTAAATCTCGGGCAGAGACGTTGGGTTGAATTGATCACAGACTTCGACTTAGGAATAACCTATACCCCAGGGAAAGCCAACGTCATGGCTGATGCGCTAAGTCGTAAATCTTATTGTAACAACCTGATGTTACAACAAAGTCAACCGCTTCTCCATGAGGAATTTCGGAAGCTTAACCTTCACATTGTACCTCAAGGTTTTCTTTCCACCTTGGTAGCAAAACCTACTCTTACGGATCAAATCATCGCTGCCCAAAAGCGAGATAAGGGAATATCTAAAATCAAAGAGAACATTGCTAGCGGAGGTGCTAGTTGTTTCTCCACAAATGATCATGGTGTTGTGTACTTTGAGAACCGTCTAGTGGTTCCCAAGAACCAGCATCTACGGCAGTTGATCCTTAAGGAGGCTCATGAATCTCCTCTCACCATTCATCCCGGTAGTACTAAAATGTATCAGGACCTACGCCAGAGGTTCTGGTGGACTAGGATGAAGAGAGAAATTGCTCAGTATATTGCCAATTGCGACGTCTGCCGTCGTGTAAAAGCAGAGCATCAACGGCCTGCTGGCACCCTTCAACCCTTAGCTATTCCTGAATGGAAATGGGATAAGATTGGTATGGATTTCATTACCGGTTTTCCCAGGACCAAAAGAGGGAATAATGCTATATTCGTTGTGGTCGATCGTCTTTCCAAAGTAGCTCATTTCTTACCTGTTCGTGAGAGCATAACCGCTAGCCAGCTGGCAGACTTATACATCTCCCGAATAGTGTCCCTCCATGGTGTTCCTTTGGAAATCAATTCGGATCGAGGAAGTCTCTTCACCTCTCGATTTTGGGAAAGTTTCCAAAATGCTATGGGAACCCGTCTCTCCTTCAGCACCGCTTTCCACCCTCAGTCAAGTGGTCAAGTGGAACGCGTCAACCAAATTCTAGAAGACATGCTTCGAGCCTCCGTTATCTCTTTCGGAATGGACTGGGAGAAGTGCCTTCCATTTGCCGAATTCGCTTACAACAACAGCTATCAATCTAGCTTGGGTAAAGCCCCTTTTGAAGTTCTCTATGGACGACGATGTCGAACACCCCTTAACTGGTCAGAGACCGGGGAAAGACAATTCTTTGGCCCGGATATGATTCAGGAAGCAGAAGAACAAGTTCGTATCGTTCGTGAAAAGTTGAAAACAGCCCAATCCCGTCAAAAGAGTCAATATGACCGAAAACATAAGGCTATGACTTTAGAGGTTGACGAGAAGGCTTATCTTCGGGTCACCCCTCTGAAGGGAACCCATCGATTCGGTATCAAAGGCAAATTGGCTCCTCGTTACATTGGACCTTTTCGCATTCTTGCCAAACGAGGAGAAGTTGCCTACCAATTGGAACTACCTCCGCACCTCTCCAGAGTTCACGATGTCTTCCACGTTTCTCAACTCAGGCGTTGCTTCTCGGATCCTATCCGTGAAGTGGACCACGAAACGCTTGATCTCCAAGATGATCTTACATATCGAGAGTACCCCATCCGTATCCTCGATCAAGCCGAACGTACTACGCGACGTCATAATATCAAATTTCTCAAGGTTCAATGGTCGCACCATTCTGAGGATGAAGCAACTTGGGAAAGGGAGGATCGTCTTCGACTCGAGTATCCCGCCTTCTTCCCGGAGGAACCCAAATCTCGGGACGAGATTCTTTTGAGTGGGGGTGAGTTGTCACACCCTAGCTAGTCATGCATTAGAGTGTTGCATCATGTTTACTCTTTCATCAGAAACTTGAAATGGGGATGACAGAACCCCCAGTCCCCTCTGAAACCAACTAGGGTTACTAAAATAATTTTTCAATGAACCTGAAATGCCCTTCTAAAATGCCCATCATTTTTGCCTTGGTTCAGAACCTCTGCCAAAAGTGGTGCACATTTTTCTAGGCCATCTTAGGGTTTTTGAATTAAATCATAAATATTTGAATTTGGGCATTTAAAATTATATAAAATATTTAAATGCTCAAATATCTCCAAACTAAAATGTTTCATGCTGGAAATAATCCAACTATGGACCAGGAGTAGTTTGGTGATTTTTGGAGTTGCCTAGGTATTTTATTTAATTCAACAAAGTTGCAGATATATTAAATAAAAACAGAAAACAGAAAAATAAATAAAAGGAGTAGACTTACCTGGACCTACCTGCCCAGCCCAGCCGGCCCAGCACTGTGCTGGCCCGTGCCAGCCAGCTGCTTCCCCTTGCCAGAGCAGGCAGGGAGGTGAGCATGGCGCGCCCGAGCTCGCCACGCACCACCCAGCCTCTCTGCATCGCCCTGGTCGCCGTTGCGCCGCGTGGATCGTCTTCTGGTCGTTGCCCCGACCTCGCCGACACCCCATTCACTCTCCCCGGCTCTCCCTCGCTCTCTCTCCCGCCCGACCGAACACCACCGTCGCCGCCGTTCGCCATAGCCACCGTCTCCGACCACCCCTCGCTTCCCCGACTAGCTCAGGAGCTCCGCCTCGACTCCCTCTTCCTCCCCACCGCTCCACAGCTCCCCGGAAGCCCTGCATCGCCGCCACATCGCCGTTCCCCTCTTCGGGCTCCGACCACCGTCGCCGTCGAATTCGCCGTCTCCAGCGCGTCCCCGGGCCCGCTTCGACGCCCACTGCAACCGCGGTGAGCTACGCCACCGTTTCCCCCTCTTCTCCCCCCCGTTCCCTCACCGTAGCCTCCTCCCCACCACGGCCGAACCTCCGCCGTCGCCGAGCTCGCCGTCGACGCACTCCGGTGACCATTTGGTCACCCCGGCGAGTCCAACAAGTTCGCAAGATCCCGTAGAGCATCCCTAGCACCTCGTTTTGCTCGACTTCGAGCTCCAGCACCGTTCCCGTGCACGACCGAACCCCGGCGGCCGCAGCCGAGCTCACCGCCGTCGACTCCGGCCACCCCGACCCCAACGGGCTCCGCCAAGAGATGCGGGTTGTCCTCAGCTCCACTCCGGTGGCCTCCGCGGTCCATTTGGTGGCCGAAACGACCAAAACCACTCTCGCCGCCGCGCTAATGGTCGCCGCCGGCCAGAACTCCGGCGGGCTGACGTGGCTTAGTTAATTAGTCACTAACCCCCCCACCTACTGACGCTGACAAGTGGGCCCAGGGCCTAGTCAAAGCTAACCAGCCCGGGTCAACGCGGGATTAGCCCCTGTGTCACTGACGTGTGGACCCCACACGTCAGGTTTGACCCGAGCCAGCCCTGTTGACCTGCTGATGCCACTGTGACGTCAGGCTGACGCAGTAATTGAATTTCTGGATTTAAATTAAATCAGGAAATTCCAGAATATTACTTAAACTTCAAAAATTCATAACTTTTATTCTGTAATTCCAAATTGGACAAATTATATATGAAAAATGATCAGAAAAATCCAATCTATCCATGTGTACCATTTTCATGCATGATCAAACAAGTTAAGTTGATGTTTTAATCAGAACAAGAAAAGGCACTTTAAAAGGCCATATTTGAATTTGAAATTTGAATCCTTGATTCAAATTTGTTCAAACCCTTCTGGTTTTAGTTGCATTAGCCCAACACACTCATATTGCCATGTTTCATGCATGCATCATATTGTTGCATATTGTTTGGTGATGTTTGTGTATCGATGTCCTTTGCGACAGGATCTGTCCCCGAGGAGTACCGTGATTACCCTAACGAAGAACCGTATCCGTGCAACGAACCATCAGGCAAGCAACCAACCATCTGATCATATTGATACAATCCCATGTTCTCGCTCCTGCTCTCTTTTACTGCATTAAGACAACGCGATTCAAACTGCTGTGTGCTACGGTAGTTGAACCCATTTCCTCTGCATGACCTGTCATTGCCACAGTAACTAGATGAAACCCACTAGCATGTGTAGGAGTTGATTGAGCCATATGTATGTGTTGTTCCTACCTTGCTATGCCTGCTATGCTTAGAGTCGTGTCAGGTCTGGTTCATCTGGGTGATGGGCTAGAGTGAAATGATTATGTCGGTAACGAGAGTGGTGTGGTGAACACGATTTGGTAAAGGTATCGATGAGAGGCCATGTAGGAGTACATGGTGGGTTGTTTCATTGAAGCCGACCTTAAGCACTGAGATCTGTATGTGTGATTTAAGAATCAGCTACTACCATGCATTGGGCCCGAAACCAATGGACCCTCTCGACTTCTTATTCACCCTAGTTCTCCGTCTAGGAGTTGCAAGTAGTTTCTGGTGTTTGTAGCCTACTGGAGGCCGTGGACAGCGCTGACCGTAGGGGTGGGCTGTGATGCGGTAGGTACGTGGCCGGGTGTACCGAATACCCGTTAGGTATCTCGGGAACCCTGTTCACATCGTTCGGGGCCGTATGGGAAACCTCGGCCGGACTCCCTGCGGATGGAACCTGAATAGGCGATAAACCTGGACTAGAGGCTTAAGTGTTTAGGCAGGTCGTGGTCTACACCCACGTCGGCTTTCGCTTGAAGTCTGCCGAGCACATGTCGTGTGCAGACGCTAAGTGGTGGAAACATGTATGAAGAAGTACACCCCTGCAGGGTTAACATGATCTATTCGAATAGCCGCGTCCGCGGTAAAGGACTACTTGGTTGCCTATACAGTTCATAGACAAGTAAATGGAAACTACTAAAAGCCTCAAGATAAGTGTGAGTGCCGAGGATGGCTCTTCCGTAGGAGGACGGAGGTGGATCCTCGGTAGTGTATTGAGGTGGTGAATAGTGGACTCGTGTGCGCAAAACATTTCAAGTTGGAGTATCGTAGGATAGTCTAGCCAGGAGTCAAAGCTAGCTTGCTGCAATAACTCCACCAACCCTTCTTGATACTCTGCATGTATGTAGGATCTGATGTAAGTCTTGCTGAGTACCTTTGTACTCATGTTGCTATGATCTACATTTTTACAGAAGACACTGCAACCCCTTCTGATGGGTTCTATGTAGACGTTGACATCAACGAGTAGGCTAAAGACCCAGGTGGTGACCCTGAGCTTGTGATGGACCACGTAGTATAGCTAGGCTTTCCAAGCCTCTTTTATTTTACTAGTTGTCTGTACTCAGACAAGTTACTTCCGCTGTTGGCTTGTATGACTGTATGACTTGTATGTTGGGTCTTGAGACCCGTACCTTTGTGTATGATATGTATGGCTCTCTGAGCCTTAAATAAAGTACTTGTGTCATAGAGTCATGTTGTGATGCTTTGTTGTATTTGCACATATCGAGCATATTGTGTGTATGATTGAAATGCTTGGTATGTGTGGGATCTGACTACCTAGTTGTTTATCTTTAGTAGCCTCTCTTACCGGGAAATGTCTCCTAGTGTTACCGCTGAGCCATGGTAGCTTGCTACTGCTCTGGAGCACTTAGGCTGGCCGGCATGTGTCCTTCTTCGTTCCTGTGTCTGTCCCTTCGGGGAAATGTCACGCTTTGAGTACCGGAGTCCTGTTAGCCCGCTACAGCCCGGTTTACCGGAGTCCTGCTAGCCCAGTGCTACAGCCCGGACCCACTTGCTGATGACCGACACGTTCGAAGCTGGGTCATGGATGCCTGTCCCTGTAAGTCTGTGCCACTTTGGGTTTACGACTAGTCATGTCAGCCCGGGCTCCTTATCATATGGATGCTAGCGACACTATCATATACGTGAGCCAAAAGGCGCAAACGGTCCCGGGAAAAGGTAAGACGACACCCGTGGGAATACCGTGCGTGAGGCCGCAAAGTGATATGAGGTGTTACCAGCTAGATCGATGTGACATCGAGTCGGGGTCCTGACATGAGTATTACAAGAGTTGATCTACCATGAGATCGTAGAGGCTAAACCCTAGAAGCTAGCCTATGGTATGATTGTATGTTGTCCTATGGACTAAACCCTCCGGTTTATATAGACACGGGAGGGGGCTAGGGTTACACAGAGTCGGTTACAAGGAAGAAGATCTACATATCCGTATTGCCAATCTTGCCTTCCACGCCAAGGAGAGTCCCATCCAGACACGGGACAAAGTCTTCAATCTTGTATCTTCATAGTCCAACAGTCCGGCCAAAGGATATAGTCCGGCTGTCCTGAGACCTCCTAATCCAGGACTCCCTGAGTGTCCTTTTGAAATTGTGTATGGTTTCCTACCTCGTTCACCTATTGATTTGTTGCCTCTTCCATCTTTGGAGAAGGTTAATTTTGATGCTAAAAACGTGCGGAATTGATTTTAAAAATGCATGAGTTAACTAAGGAAAACATTGAGCGATGAATGCTAAATATAAACTTGCTGGAGATAAGGCTAGAAAACATGTTGTGTTTGCACCTGGAGATCTTGTTTGGTTACATTTGCATAAGGACGTCATATTTCCTAATTTGCACAAATCTAAGATAATGCCACGTGTTGATGGTCCTTTTAAGGTGTTAGAGAAAATAAATGATAATGCATATAAACTTGAGTTGCCTACAAATTTTGGGGTTAGTCCCACTTTTAAGATTGCATATTTGAAGCCTTATTTGGGTGAGAAAGATGAGCTTCCGTCGAGGAGGACTTCATTTCAAGAAGGGGAGGATGATGAGGACATCAATACCATTGTTACACCCACAGCCCCTACTGCTACATATACTGGACCAATTACTAGAGCTCGCGCATGCTAATTAAATTATGAGGTACTTTCATTTCTTGGTAATGATTCTAATGTTCATGAGAATATGATGCTGCCTAAATTGGATACATTTGTTTTGCTTAGAAATGAAGGACCTGGCATGGTTAAAAGGGATGAACACTGGAGCAAGACCAAGCATGGAGATGATGGCATGCGCAGGGGGAACAAGAACGGAGTTGCAAGTGATGATTTCAGGACTTTGAAGCCACCATAAGGAGTGCATGAAGCCTTGGACGAAATATACAAGATGTCATTTCATAAATTTCTTCTAGAGGCTATTCTAGGTGCTGCGTCACCTTATTATTGGGCCAGGCCCATGTAATTGCGAAATACTCAAATATAGGCTGTTTTTAGAGTCCGTATGTGTGGGGAAACAAGAGTTAGGGTTGGTTTCGTACCCCTCCTCCAAGGGCAATGAAATCCCCCCCCCCTCTCCCTCCATATATACAGCCTTAGGGCATCATTTAGACTTTGGATTTTGTTTAGATTAAAAACTTCACCATAGTTGCAACTTCACGTACTTCGTTTGTGTTCAACGACCAGACCAAGGTGTCACAGAACCCCACCTTGATCAATAAAGCTTTCATCTTATGTTCGCAATATCTAGATTGCAATCTTAGTTTCTTGTTTGTTCTTCATTTGCTGGCAAGAAATAGACCCTCGTGGTCAGGTTGATCGTGCTCCGGCGTTGTCAATAACCCCTCGAAAGTTGGTTTAGCGATTGCTAAGGCGCGACGTCTCGCACGTTCGTAGTCAGATCGTCAAGGTCGACTCCCACAAAAAACTATAACTATCTCATCGAAACATCGGGACACCCTCACCTCTATCAGCACACGAGCTCATTTGGTGTCCCAGGAGGGCCTATCCCCAACGATTTCTGGGTCGTGTGGGGAGGACCCCCCTATCGCCCACACTCACTTGGCGACGGTTCCAAATGCCATCGTGGAAAGGGGTTAAAAACCGTTTGTATAGCACCGACACGTACCAGTGTGCTAATAACACCAAAGTAATTGCAAGGTACTTCATTTCCCGCAGAAATGGAACCATTCAAATTAACAAGTTATCGCTTGTCGTGGCAATGCATCCATATTGGAAAATTGGAGACATTGTTCTACTCATGCTCTACCAAGGCATGGGAGGGTTCTTCCTTTTCATTGATAAGATGTCGAGTCGCCATTGTCGGATCATGCGTTCTGGCAAAACCCTCAACGTTCGAACACTGGGGTGCGCGTGAAGGTTTTCTCCCTATCGATCCACGCCCTAGCTCGCTAGATCTCGCGGATGAACTCGACAAACTCACAACATAGAAAGACATAAGATTTATACTGGTTCGGGCCACCGTTGTGGTGTAATACCCTACTCCAGTGTGGTGGTGGTCGATTGCCTCTTGGGCTAATGATGAACAGTACAAGGGGAAGAACAGCCTCCTGAGGTTGAGGTGTTCTTGTGCTTGGCGAACTTGTGTGGGTGAGATGATCTTGGATCCGTTCTCGATCCGTCCCTTTTACTATGGTGGCTAGTTCTACTTACATAGGCCCTGGTCCTCTCCCCAAATATTGAGTGGGAAGGGAGCCAACAACGGCCAATTTGAAAGGGGATAGCTAGTACAACTTATCCTGACAAAAGCGGTCTTCGCCTGCAAAAGGCTCTGGTGGTGACGCCGTCTTGGGCTCCATGGTGACCTCTGTCTTGCCGTCCTTCTGGTCTTGGTCTCGTTGCACCAACATGGAAACCTTTGCTTGATGCCTCGGTACTCCGCGCTTGCGCTTGCCCCCTTCACACCAAAGAGGAAGCAAGGACACTGCGCGCGCTGGCGCCCGCCTGGTCTCGATCGTCATGGCTCACGTCACGAGGACCTTGCGAGGTTTGCCTTGCCTTGATCTCTCCGCCCCTCGTGAGACTTCCTGGCGAGGATGCTCCTGAGGAGGTCTTGTGTCGTCCGCCTCGCGAGGCTTGGCCCCTCGTGAGGGTCTTGAATGCCTTGTCGATGAAGATGGGTTGTACAGGCCTGCCAGCTCAGCCATGCCATGGGACGCAGGCAGGTAAGTCCGGGGACCCCCGTTCCCAAAACGCCGACAGTAGCCCCCGGGCCCCGGGCACGCTCGGGCTTGGCTTTGAGGCGAAGCCAAAGGTCAAGCGCGGAGCGCCGCGGGCCCCAAAAGCCTGCGGCCTCAATCGATGTGTGGCACTTGATCGGACGCGGGCGTCTCTGCTTCCCCACACTGCCTCGGCAAGTGCCCAACTTGACAAGTCCCTGCGACATGCAAGGAAAACCATCATTACCTATGATCGTGGGGGGCGCTGGTTGGCCTTCTCCTGCTATAAATGAGGAAGGGGGCGGAGCCCCCGTCCCCCACTTCTTCCCATTCCGTTTGCTTCTTCCTCCTCTGCTCCACCACCGACTCCAATGGCGCCGTCGAAGAGGTTCTCCGCCGTGGAGAAAGAAAAGGCCCCTCACGAGGGCCCCGGCTCCCCGGCGCCTAAGCGGGGACGCGACCATGCCCGCAAGCATACCATGACTCCCGCCGTGGCCCCCCGCTCCCGGGGTGGTGCCGCTGCACATGGTGGGGGTCGCTCCGATCGCGGCAGCCCCGTCGATGAGGGGAGAAGTGCCGTGGTTGCGCGGCCTCCCCGGCCACGCTTCCACTCGACAGAGGTGCTGCCAGAGTTCGTTGTCTGGTCGGAGGATCCGGCCGGCAACTGGCTCCAGCTTCCGCGCTTCTTCATCGACGAGCTGTCAGCCTCTGGTCTAGGTGGGCTCTGGCTGCAGGCGGACGGCTGCTGCAGTAGGGCTTCCTGGGTCGCGGTTGAAGTCTCCGCCGCGGGAAACATAGCTCTAGCCCGCGGTTGGCAGACGTTCGCCCGCGCGCGCGGCCTGGGCAGGCGGTGCACCCTCCATTTCAAGTATGACGGTGATGCGACCCTCTACGTGAGGGTGTTTGGGGAAGTGGTCGCCGCGCCGGGTGCTGCCCCGAGACGAACGACGTTGAGGAGGTGCTCGGTCTCGGTGATGTCCGCGACAAGGGCGAGCCCGCCGGCCACGCCTCGTCCAGCTACGGTGGCTCTTCTCTTGGCGAAAGCTCCAGCAGCGGCGGCTACGACCAGCCATCCACGCCGCCGCGCTCGCTTCGAAGGTGGTAGCGGGTCGTCTCGTCGCCGCGCCTCCGTGAAGCGCGAGGAGGGATCCGGCTAAGCTCGGGACGTCTCTGGAGGCTTGCCCCCATGGTTTGCTGCAACGCCGCTTTTGTTTTGTTCCTCTTTTCTTTCCTACATCAAAATGAAACCAGTATGGGCCCGGAGGGGCGTGTATCGAACTGTGATTCCTCAATCATTACGCTATGCTTGTTATTTTTGTGCAGTGTCATTATTTTGTGCGGAGATAACTTAGCCTGGCGCGTTTGGAGCAGCCTCTTCTTCACGAGGCACTTGTTTCCTCGTGCCCGTCTTGGCCTAGTGGTTGCTCAGGAACTGCAAAAAAATTGTTAGGAAGCTCGCTAGGAGACTTATCGTTCACCCGAGCCTTGACCCAGCACTTTATATCGTGGTACCCGAGGGGCACAGATTAGGAGAGATGTGCCAGTTTGTGGGCTCGAACGAGGGTGCCTCACGATAAAGCAGACCGAAGGCAGAGAGAAGGACCAACACAGGAGGAAGAAACCCTCGCGAAGGTGCCTGTCTAGCCCCCTCGCGAGGTATGCGAGAGAGAGAACACAAGCGAACTGGATTCGGAAAAGGCGGCAAAAGGCGACGGAACCAAATCAGCAAGGAACACCAGAAGCAAACTTCGATTAAGATAAGGCGAGCCAACTACGGAAAGTAAATGAAAAGCCGCGTCTGGCACCTAGTCTAGTCTTCAAGTCTTCTCACCAGCGCGGAGCTAAGTGTTGCCACTAGGCATGGGAGGGAGCCCCCGAGGCCTGAGGGCGGCACTCCCGAGACTCCGGGGCGTGTATAGCCCCACTCATTATTACATGAGAGTGTCACGGGTGGCGATTCTTCACAGGCATCGAGCCTTCATCATAGGCACTGGGCCTTTCTTCACAGGCACTGGGCCTTTCTTCACAGGCACTGGGCCTTGCTTCACAGGCACTGGGCCTTGCTTCACATGCACTAGGCCTTGCTTCATGGGTAGAACTTCCGGAGGTGCTGGATGTTCCAGGCGTTCTGGATGGGTACCCCATCCTGCGTCTCTAGGCGTGCGCGCCAGGCCTGGATACATGGACGACCCTGAACGAGCCCTCCCACATGGGTGAGAGCTTGTGCAACCCTCCCCTGGAGAGGACCCACCTCGGGACAAGGTCACGCACCTCAAGCATCCTGGAGTGGATGTTGCGGCAGTGGTACCACCGCAGCGCCTGTTGGTACCATGCCGCCCTCAGTGTAGCTTCGCGGCATCGTTCCTCCCCCAGTACAAGGTCCATCCCCCACATGGCGTCCTGCTGCGTTTCATCAAACGCCAGGACCCATGCGGAGTGATGCTTGACCTCATGAGGGAGGACCGCTTTGGCTCCATAGATAAGGAAGAATGGGGTCTCACCCGTCGGCTTAGTGGCGGTGGTGCGGATGGACCACAACACGGACTGGAGCTCGTCGTGCTAGCCCCTGCCACAAGCCTCGAGCTTCTTCTTGAAGGTCCTGGTCTTGAGGCCTCTCAGGACCTCCGCGTTGGCGCGTTCAGCCTGGCCATTGCTCCTGGGGTGCGCCACCGAAGCATACCAGATCTGTGTTCCAAGGCTAGCACAGTATGTTTTGAAGAGGTTACTGGTGAACTGCGAGCCATTATCGGTGATGATGCGGTTGGGGACCCCGAACTAGCTCACGAGGCCCTTGATGAACTTAACCGCGGAACCAGCTGGGATGGTGCGGAAGGCTTCCACTTCCGCCCACTTGGTGAACTTGTCGATGGCGACGTAGAGGTAGCGTTAGCCCCCTGGCACTCGAGGGAATGGGCCCAAGATATCCAGCCCCCAAACCACGAACAACCATGTGAGCGGTATAGTCTGGAGGCCCTAAGCTGGCTGGTGGATTTGCTTGGCATGGAACTGGCAAGCTTCGCAGGACTTCACCAGCTCAGCTGCGTCGTTGAGCATCGTGGGCCAGTAGAATCCACTACGGAACACCTTTCCGACGAGAGTCTGTGACGACAAGTGGTGTTCGCAGTCCCCACCGTGTATGTCAATCAGCAACTCCCTCTCCTGGTCCCTGGGAATGCAACGCAATGAAACATCATTTGGTCGCTTCATGTACAACTCACCGTCCTGGATGCAATATGCCGTGGCTTGTGGGGCCACGCGCTTTGCGTCCTCTTCCTTCTCCGGTAGTGCCCCTTGCATCAGATATTCCTTGAATTCCTTGGTCCAACATCCCTCTTGAGGCTCGAGCGCCAAGTGCAAGCGAGCTCCTGAGGTTGGGCCGCAAGCTGGGGCTCCTGTAGCTGGCGGTTGTGGGAGTTCCTCCCGAGGCCGTGCCGTGCTTTGAAAGTGGTGGCGTCGCTGATGGCTTGAAGAGCCGCTCCTCGAAGACATCAGGATCTTGGGGCTGCCGCTTGGATGCCCTCCTGGCGATGTCGTCGGCTTCCTTGTTGGTGCCACGGGGAACGTGCTGCACCTCCAGGCCTAGGAACTGCTTTTCCATCTTACGTACTTCTGCGAGGTACGCCTCCATGTGCTCGTCCTTTGGCTTGTACACTTTGTGGGAGAAGTTGACGAGGAGCTGTGAGTCACCCCTAACAGTGAGGCGCTTCACCCCTAGAGCTGTCGCGGCCTTCAGGCCAGCTATGAGGCCTTCGTATTATGCAATGTTGTTGGAGACCTTCTCGCCCTGCTGAAAGCGGAGCTTCACAGCGTAGTCGAGCTTGTCCTGCGTGGGCGAGATGAGTACTGCTCCAGCCCTCGCGCCCAGGTGCGCGAAGGCACCATCGAAATACATGAGCCATCCGTCGGGCGCTTCACTTCCTGACGAGGTGGACCGGTCCTTGCCTACTTCCAGCGCCGGGGCATCCGTCCATTCCGCCACGAAGTCAGCGAGTGTGGCTCCCTTGATGACCCTAGTGGTGCTGAACTCCAACTGGAATGCCTGCAGCGCGATGTTCCACTCGGCGACCCTTCCGGTAGAGTGGGGGCTCCTGAGCACCCTCTCCAATGGGTAGGCCGAGACGACTTTGATGGGGTGGCCCTGGAAGTAGTACCGCAACTTGCGCGAGGCCACGAGGAGCGCAAGCAGGAGCTTCTGAGGCATGGGATAACGTGCCCTCGCAACCCGCAACACCGTGCTGACGAAGTACACCGGGTGCTCGACGAGGACCGACGTGTTGGTGAGGCTCGCGTCTTGTGGAAGCTGGGGTGCCTCCTGAGGTTGCCTGGTCGCTTGCGGGAATCTCTATGGTGTCATCCTGTCGAGCTTGGTCTTCTGTTGCTGCCGCTATGGCTCTTGCTGCGCCTTCCTGATCTTGCGTCATCTCAGCTGGCGACGTAGCTTGGCGCAGAGCACTCTTGGCCTGGTGCTCCTCCCGAACCGCCACTAGCACAGCGCTGGCGGAGTATTGGGTGGCGGCAAGATAAAGTATGTGACGCCCCAAGACCGACGCTCCAGACGGTTTCCATGTTTTTCGTTGTTGCCATGTGTTTCGTTTGTTTGTTTCTTTCTTCATGTCATCTTTTGCATTGTATCATGTCATCATGCCATCTTTTCTCAAAGCTAACTAAAACTCACTTAAATAAATCGTATGGATCTTTGGTCCATTTAAACCGAGGGAATTCACATGGTAATTCTCTTTATAACATATCCTCCCAATATATTAGGGAGCTATTTTAAATATTTCATTAATTTGGATTTCACCATGACACACTTGCAGAATATCCCAATGCCTTTGTTATCTTAATTCTTGGTCTCCGACTTGTCCTCATATTCTCTTATCGTTTTATCGAGGCTCTTCCTAAATGTTCAACATTTTCGGAAACTTCGGATTCCTACTCCTTGTTCAAAACATTTGAATTAAATTCAAATGTAAACCTTGCAATATTTCCCACTCCATTTTTCTTGGAACGAGCACATTTTTATGAGTCCTGGAAAATAGCCCCCTTGCACAAATCCTTTCCCTAACCCTCCTTTTCTTTTCTTCTCTCTAATTCTTTTCTCTTAAAAGAAATATGAGGGAGAGAGAGAGCACAGCCTTGCAGCCCAGCCGACCTCTTGGGCCTAACCCACAAGCGCCGGCCCACCTAACCCTTCTAACCCTAGGCCTCACCCCCGAACCCATCTCACTCCTCTGCTCGTTCCCACTAGCGCCGCCAGGGAGGAGCCCGATCCCCACCTCCAACGCTCGCAGGCCCCTCTGCTCGATCCCCACTTCTCTCCCTTGCGCCTCGCTTGCCTCCCCTCCAGCCGCGAGACCCTCTCAGTCGCACCGTCTCTACCTCCTAGAGCGTCACCCTGCCCTGCCAGGGACCTCGTCGTGACTGCTCTGTCGAGCCTCTCCTCTGCCAGCACCCACCAGCACCTCCCAGCATGGCCCCGCGTCCGTGCTCCCGCAGCTCCCTCGTCCAGGAGCTCCACGAGGAGAGGAGCAGCAATGCCCGAGCGTTCCTCCTCGCGACCCGCCACCCGGGCGACCCACACCGCCGGCGAGCACCTTCAGCAGGCCCTCTGCCAGACCCCTTCCTCTACTCCCAGCCGCCGCCCGCTCCTTCCATGCCTCCGCCGCCGCCGAGTTCCACCAGGAATACCACCCCGCGCGCGACCCGGCGCCTTGCTTCCCTTCCCCGTGCCTGGGGCTGCTTCCTCGCCCTCGCTGCTCGCCCGCGGGCCACGCGGCCTGATGCCGGCCTCGCCGGAGCACGCTGCCAGCAGCAGGTCGCCGCCGAGCCATCTCGCCAGACGCCCGTGCCGGAGACCTACTCGTCACCTCCCTTTGGCCTCCTTCTCATCGCCTGCGTCGGTCCCCGCTGCTTCTCCGGGATATGGAGCCATGGACGCCACCTGCTCGTCTTGTCCTCCGCGTGCGTGCATGCCGTCGCCATCCGTTGACCTCCTCTGCTCCTTCGTGCGGAGCAGCACCACCACGGACCCTCGGCCCGAGCTGCTACTCACCACCGACCAACTCCGACCCAGGACAAGACCTTGCCAGGTCCACCCCGCTCCGGCCACGACACCGACAAGACCACTGCTGCATCTGTACACCGCGTTGTTGCTCGTTGCATGTCAAGACCGTCTCCGTGGATTTACGCCAGGTACTACTACCGCCAAGTACCTCTTCGCAAGATCAAGTACCTCTCCGAACGAACGTGAACGACTGCCGTCGCAAGAACGGGACCGGAAAGTTCGAAGACCCCAAGTACCACGACACCGATGACATGAACATCTACGGAATGTGTACGATTACACGGTGTTGCGCCAAGTACCCCGACGGCCGGAGCCCTCGGATCTGTCAAGCTCGTCTATAAACCGAGAACAACTACCGTCTCCGAAGAACCGTGTAACGAACCGTCAAGTTTGACTATGACTCGTGTACGACTACGCGGAATTTCTCGGACCCAAGTTCAATGATGCATCAAGTTCCTCGCCGTGACTCCGAACATCTACGGAAACTCGCGCTACGATAAACATGTACCACTATCATCGTCGAGATCGTGAGAACCTCTACCGTCGACCCTAGAGCACGCGAGAACGACTACTTCCACTACGAACGTCCCGAGAACGTCTACTTCCCCTACACCGCATCGAACTCGAACCCCCTCCGATAATGCATGCTTCGAAGGTATAACCCTGAGACGACCGCCCGTGAACGAATGCATGTGATGTATGAAATGCTCGCGTTTGCACCGTGCCGACGTGTTTCTTGCATGTTCCCCGTTGCCATGCCATCGTCTCGTGGGACACACGGTATCCGGGAGCGCCCCACCATCTTTTGCACGCATCCGCACACTTCTCCTTTGCATCGGTATCTCAATCGAGTTACCGGAACCGGAACGTTGCCGTGGCATCGTTTTCGTTATCGTTGCCGTGGCACCCCTTTTCTTTCCACCATGGTGACAAATGCTTCATAATACTCTTGTCAATTTTTAATAAAAATTGTATAAACTTGCACATGTCATCTGCATCATGATAACAACATCAAGAATGTTTAAATTGTTGTTGCTTTAAATTGCTTATGCATATAAGGATTTTCCGGACTTGTTGCTTGTTGTTCCGGCCTCATTTAAACTTGCCTAGATAGGTAGTTTTCATATGCTCCATCTCTTGCCATGTTTAACAACATTTAATATTGTTGGGTACCTAAACGAGAGAGACCTAAATAAGTCATGTGGTGTTCCGTCAATATGCAACTCGTTGCATATTGAGCTCCACTTAACTTGTAGTATTGTTTGTGCACTTTGCCATGCCATGCTTCATTAAACCGGACATGCATCATACTTGATTGTGCATCATGCCATGTTCATGTGGTGGTTGTTTACCATGTTGTTTGCTTCTTTCCGGTGTGCTTCTTCGGGTTAGTTCCGATAACGTCGCGTTTGTGAGGATCTGTTCGACTACGTCCGTTTGTCTTCTTCATGGACTCGCTCTTCTTCCTTGCGGGATCTCAGGCAAGATGATCATACCCTCGAAATTACTTCTATCTTTGCTTGCTAGTTGCTCGCTCTATTGCTATGCCGCGATACCTACCACTTGCTATATCATGCCTCCCATATTGTCATGACAAGCCTCTAACCCACCTTTCCTAGCAAACCGTTGTTTGGCTATGTTACCGCTTTGCTCAGCCCCTTTTATAGCGTTGCTACTTGCAGGTGAAGATGGAGTTTGTTCCATGTTGGAACATGGATTATTGTTGGGATATCACAATATCTCTTATTTTATCAATGCATCTATATACTGGGTAAAGGGTGGAAGGCTCGGCCTTATGCCTGGTGTTTTGGTCCACTCTTGCCGCCCTAGTTTCCGCCATACCGGTGTTATGTTCCTTGATTTTGCGTTCCTTACACGGTTGGGTGTTATGGGGACCCCTTTACAGTTCGCTTTGAATAAAACTCCACCAGCAAGGCCCAACCTTGGTTTTACCATTTGCCTCACCTAGCCTTTTTCCCTTGGGTTTCTGGAGCCCGAGGGTCATCTTTATTTTAACCCCCCTGGGCCAGTGCTTCTTTAAGTGTTGGTCCAACCTAAGCGATGTCCGGCGCCCCCTGGGCAACCAGGGTCTATGCCAACCCGACGTCTTGCTCATCCGGTGTGCCCTGAGAACGAGATATGTGCAGCTCCTATTGGGATTTGTCGGCACATTCGAGCGGCTTTGCTGGTTTTATTTTACCATTGTCGAAATGTCTTGTAACCAGGATTCCGAGTCTGATCGGGTCTTCCTGGGAGAAGGAACATCCTTCGTTGACCATGAGAGCTTGTGATGGGCTAAGTTAGGAAACCCCTACAGGGTTTTGAACTTTCGAAAGCCGTGTCCGCGGTTATGGGCAGATGGGAATTCGTTAATGTCTGGTTGTAGAAAACTTGACACTTCACTTAATTAAAATGCATCAATCGTGTGTGTAGCCGTGATGGACTCTTTTCGGCGGAGTCCGGGAAGTGAACACGGTTCTTGTGTTATGTTTGACGTAAGTAGTTTCAGGATCACTTCTTGATCACTTCTAGTTCACGACCGTGCTTTGCTTCTCTTCTCGCTCTTATTTGCGTATGTTAGCCACCATATATGCTTAATGCTTGTTGTAGCTCCACCTCACTACCTTTTCCTACCCATAAGCGTAAATAGTCTTGATCTTGCAGGTGTGAGATTGCTAAGTCCTCGTGACTCACATATACTTCCAAACAGTTGCAGGTGCCGATGATACCAGTGCAGGTGACGCAACCCAGCTCAAGTGGGAGCTCGATGAAGTTCATGTTTGTTGTGTTGTTTCGTTTCCAGTTGATCAGTAGTGGAGCCCAGTCGGGGCGATCGGGGATCTTTTGCATTAGGGGTTGTCTTTCTTTATTTGGTTCCGTAGTCGGACCTTGATTGTATCTGGATGATGTAATGCTATATTTATGTATTGTGTGAAGTGGCGATTGTAAGCCAACTCTTTATCCCTTTCTTATTCAGTACATGGGATGTGTAAATATTACCCCTCTTGCGACATGCCTACTATGCGGTTATGCCTCTAAGTCGTGCTCCGACACGTGGGAGATATAGCCGCATCGTGGGTGTTACAACTTGGTAATCAGAGCCTTCCCTGACTTAGGAGGCCCCTGCTTGATTGAATCGCTGGCGTTGTTGAGTCTAGAAAAATGTTTTGAGTCTTATAGGATTATATATATTAGAGAGTAGGATTCTTTTTACTCCTCAGTCCCTTCGTCGCTCTGGTGAGGCCTCCTGACGTAGTGTTTTGACTCTTCTCTTCTCAAATTTCACGAAAAAAATTTAGGATCACGCGTGTATCTTGGAATCGTTTCGATGGTTTTGTGATGAGAACATTGTTCTTGGTGCCTCCTGACATTTAGGGGTTGTGGCAGTGTCCCGGGGAGTTGAGCTCCGAGGTGTTGTCGTCACAATTTTATCGTTGCAGTTCTGGAATACCTGAGTTCGCCGACATCGAAAATATCTTTTATGCAGTTGTTGGTGAGATAACCTCGACGCCACCCAGTACTGGGGCGGGAGTTCGGGAGTGTTGCCATAACTCGTATAACGGATGCTTTTCGAAGGTTGAGGTAAATGATTTCCGAAGGTTTCTTGGTTATGTGTTGAAGGATGGATACAGCTGGATGTAGGATTTGCTAGTTTTGGGTGAGATATTATGCTTCCCCTGTATCCCCAACACCTGATTGCATAACCAGAAAGTTTCGGGAGTTTATAAGTGGGAATTCAAGTAGCTCTTAGGATATCTTTCCGACAGATGCATGATATGAGATTGGGGTTCGACGTCTAGTGGTCCGCCTATCCACTGTTGGTTTTACAGTGGTCTCGTTGTGTCTTAAAGAGTCCTTGGCTATGCTGACTCGGGGACGCTTCGTATGTCATGTGCACTGCCTTGTACATGGTAGTGCTGTACGATCGAGCCCGTGTGGGCCCCACCATGAAAACTTCGGACGAAATCTCTATCATATGTTTGTTTCGGCTTATTCTGCAAGCCAATCCTTTGTTTTGTTTTGATTGTGGTATTCGAGTTGCTTCGATGTCAAGTGTTGATTCCATACCTTTCCTAAGCGGTGTTCTCATATTCCTATGTGAATACTAATCCTTCATGATAATCAAGATTTTCATGTCAATCCTTTTCAACCGGCGTGTTTCTCTTCAAGTTAATTCAATCCCTTCAACATTTGCAAGATCAATGCTCAGTTATTCACAACGGTGTTTGTTTCATCCATCCTAAGTTGTCTTTGTTTTCCCACCCTCCCACCCTTTTCTTCAAGGACTTGGTTTTCTTAATCAATTATCCATTTTATTGATGGGAAGTCTCTCCATTCTTTTCTTTCAATGTTCTTATCCGGTGATTCTCAGGAAGATTCTAACGGAGACTCAAGTTCATCATTCTTCATTCTTTTCCTTCTCCAGTGGATTCAACTCAAGCTTTGTTGATCATATCCTTTTCCTCGTTCCAAATGCTTTCCCATGCCGGTGCACCTCATAATCATTCCCCGCTTGCTTTCAATTGTTCCGGAGTGCTGTAGATATCTCGAAGATTCGTGTTTCCACTCTGCTTTTGTTCAAGCTCTTTCGAGGATGTTATCTCATTCATGCCATTTAATTTAACCAGTGCAATCTCTCTTTTCAAGCAATCGTCCAACAGTGTATCTTTTGAGTGGGCCCAAACCCACATGTCTTTTTCCCAGGATCTTACCTGACTCTTCTAATTTTTGCGAAGTTATTCCAAAATTCTTTTTCAAAGTTTGACGTAAGAATGAATTATCATCAGTCATATGTATTTCTCCAAGATCAGTCAAATTCTTTTCATCATTGGCTCAACCTCTTCACTTTTGATTCTCCCGGAGTGTCTAAACAATTCATGGTGGTGTGTCTCATCGTCATTCTCGGATTTGAAGACCGAAGAAGATTTTTCTCTCAATCTTGCTCCATTCTCTTCAAGATTCATGGTTCTAGCTTGTTGCCATCCTCTCATAATTTCTTTCGATTTTGAGAATTCTTTTCACCCATCCGGAGCAATTCAGGAGTCTTTTCAGTTCGATTCTCCGAAGATTATCATTTCGGGTTTGTTCATTCTCAGCTTTCAGCTCTCATTCTCCAAATCTTACCGGTGCATCATTCAAATTTTTCTCTAATCAATTTGTGATCTCTTCGTTCTCTTGTATCTATTTTACCTCAAGTATCTTCATTCGTTTCCCAAATTCTTCCCGGTGAATTATGCCTTTGCTACTTCCATTTTCAATTCTTACGGTGGTTCATTCAAGATTTCTCTTCCTTCGTTATCATATCTATTTAATCGTTGTTTAAATCCTACCGGTGCCTCGTCGAGACCTTCCCAAGTTTACGCAATATCTATCTTAATCCTTTCTATGAGAATAAGTAGTATGCCAAATCCTTTGCTTGTCATCAATTTAATTGGTGAAGCATGAGCATAATGTAATTCTTATTCTTGTTTAATCGAGTAAATTCAATTCCTTATTCCGGAGGTTCATCAAAATTCTCAGTTTTCAATTGTTTCATCTTTTCTTTTCCCGGAGTTCCAAGCTCTCTCAATTATATCACCACGGAGCTCCATTTAAATCATCGCAAGGCTTCACCTTGTGTTTTCAACTTCTCTTTCTTTTTATCATCCTTTTTATTACCGGAGTTCTTCATGGAGGCTCTACATGGTGGTTCGTCAAGGATTCTTTTCATTCTTCAATTGTTCGTCAAGATTTCTCTCGAAGCGATGATCCGCCAAGCTATACTTCAAGTATTCTTTATCTTGCATTCCGAAGTGCAATTATTTCTATCTTACCTTTTGAGGTGGTGTTAGGTCACTCTTGACAATTTTCCTGCGTGTTTCATGATTCATAAGTTGTCCGGAATGACATATCTTAAATCCATCATTTTCAGTTCATTCAGGACATCTTTTCAATCCATCAATCTCTTCACTGGAGTATATTGGGTTATATTTCACCTAAAGCTTTCCCTAAGGATTGTTGCTATTTATGGTGCTCATAAATGATCCAAGTTCTTCATTTATCCTCCCGGTGAAATAAGTTTCTCGTCTCCTTGTTCATATCTATCTAATCTATTGTTTCTGTTAGTGGCAGAATTTTGCCTCTATTTGAATAGTTTTCCATAAGCCCATTACAAGTTTATTCGTTTCATTGTTGGTTTTCCAACAACTCTGTTATAACCTTCTTGGAAGAGTGCTTTCCAAGCTCATTTGTGGCATAAGTTGGCATTTTCTTCTCCATTCTTTTATTCCAATGATCTATCTTCTATTCTTCCTTCCGGAGGCATTGTGATGTTGCTGTCTTCACTCGTCGTCTCGAATTGTGAAGATGATGTTCTTTTCCTTGCTTATCCGTTTAATCAGAGTGTTGTGCCCTCTCTTCAAGTTCTTCCCATTTTGTCAAGTTTTCCCTCCCTTCTCAACCGGAGTGCTGTCTGAAATCGTTCTTACCCCTTGTGCCATTCTTTCAATAGTTCTGGAGGCGGTGTGTTGTTGATCTCATCAAGTATCCTCTAATCTTTTCAAGTTCATATTCTTTGCCTTCCATTACCAATCGAAGTGCTGTCGTAATTGATCCTTATCGTTCCTTGTACATCTCGTTTCTACCGGAGTGCTTGCATGTACTTCTTGTCCATTGCAACCCTTTTTCTTATGTCTTCAACCTACAAGGTTCTAGTAATGTTCCTTGTTCCTCTTTCCTAACGGAGTGCTTTCAACTTTGTTCATCTCCGTTGTATTCTTTCGTTCCAGTTGTTCAACCTCTCAAGGTTCTTTGGTTTCACTTATTTGTGAAAGAAGCAACTTAGTTTTACCTCTTCCCTTCTTCTTTTTCCGTTTCCCTCCAGTGCCATCCTAGATCTCGGGACAAGATCCTCTTGTAGGGGTGGAGTGTTGTGACGCCCTAAGACAAACGCTCCAGATGGCTTCCATGTTTTTCATTGTTGTCATGTGTTTCCTTTGTTTGTTGCGTTCTTCATGTCATCTTTTGCATTGCATCATGTCATCATGCCATCTTTTCTCAAAGCTAACTAAAACTCACTTAAATAAATTGTATGGATCTTTGGTCCATTTAAATCGAGGGAATTCACATGGTGATTCTCTTTATAACATATCCTTCCAATATATTAGGGAGCTATTTTAAATATTTCATTAATTTGGATTTCACCATGACACACTTGCAGAATATCCCAATGCCTTTGTTATCTTAATTCTTGGTCTCCGATTTGTCCTCATATTCTTTTATCATTTTATCGAGGCTCTTCCTAAATGTTCAACATTTTCGGAAACTTCGGATTCCTACTCCTTGTTCAAAACATTTGAATTAAATTCAAATGTAAACCTTGCAATATTGCCCACTCCATTTTTCTTGGAACGAGCACATTTTTATGAGTCCCGGAAAATAGCCCCCTTGCACAAATCCTTTCCCTAACCCTCCTTTTCTTATCTTCTCTCTAATTCTTTTCTCTTAAAAGAAATATGAGGGAGAGAGAGAGCACAACCTTGCAGCCCAGCCGGCCTCTTGGGCCTAAACCACAAGCGCCGGCCCACCTAACCCTTCTAACCCTAGGCCTCACCCCCGAACCCATCTCACTCCTATGCTCGTTCCCACCAGCGCCGCCAGGGAGGAGCCCGATCCCCATCTCCAACGCTCGCAGGCCCCCTCTGCTTGATCCCCACTTCTCTCCCTCGCGCCTCGCTTGCCTCCCCTCCAGCCGCGAGACCCTCTCCGTTGCGCCGTCACTACCTCCTAGAGCGTCACCCTGCCCTGCCAGGGACCTCGTCGTGACTGCTCTGTCGAGCCTCTCCTCTGCCAGCACCCACCAGCACCTCCCAACATGGCCCTGCGTCCGTGCTCCTGCAGCTCCCTTGTCTAGGAGATCCACGAGGAGAGGAGCAGCAACGCCCGAGCGTTCCTCCTCGTGACCCGCCGCCTCGGTGAACCACACCGCCGGCGAGCACCTTCAGCAGGCCCTCTGTCGGACCCCTTCCTCTACTCCCAGCCGCCGCCCGCTCCTTCTATGCCTCCGCCGCCACCGAGTTCCAACAAGAAGACCACCCCGCGCGCGACCCAGCGCCTTGCTTCCCTTCCCCGTGCCTGGGGCTGCTTCCTCGCCCTCGCTGCTCGCCCGCGGGCCATGCGGCCTGATGCTGGCCTTGCCGGAGCACGCTGCCAGCAGTAGGTCGCCGCCGAGCCATCTCGCCAGACGCCCGTGCTGGATACCTACTCGTCGCCTCCCTGTGGCCTCCTTCTCGTCGCCTGCATCGGTCCCCGCTGCTTCTCCGGGGTATGGAGCCATGAACGCCACCTGCTCGTCTTGTCCTCCGCGTGCGTGCATGCTGTCGCCATCCGTTGACCTCCTCTGCTCCTTCGTGCGGAGCAGCACCACCACGGACCCTCGACCCGAGCTGCTACTCACCACCGACCAATGCCGACCCATGACAGGACCTTGCCAGGTCCACCCCGCTCCGGCCACGACACCGGCAAGACCACTGCTGCATCTGTACACCACGTTGTTGCTCGTTGCATGTCAAGACCGTCTCCGTGGATTTACGCCAAGTACCACTACCGCCAAGTACCACTACTTGTTACAGCTCCACCTCACTACCTTTTCCTACCCATAAGATTAAATAGTCTTGATCTCGCGGGTGTGAGATTGCTGAGTCCTCGTGACTCACAGATACTTCCAAACAGTTGCAGGTGCCAATGATACCAGTGCAGGTGACGCAACCCAGCTCAAGTGGGAGCTCGATGAAGTTCGTGTTCGTTGTGTTGTTTCCTTTCTAGTTGATCAGTAGTGGAGCCCAGTCGGGGCGATCGGGGATCTTTTGCATTAGGGGTTGTCTTTCTTTATTTGGTTCCGTAGTCGGACATTGATTGTATCTGGATGATGTAATGCTATATTTATGTATTGTGTGAAGTGGCGATTGTAAGCCAACTCTTTATCCCTTTCTTATTCAGTACATGGGATGTGTAAAGATTACCCCTCTTGCGACATGCCTACTATGCGGTTATGGCTCTAATTCGTGCTCCGACACATGGGAGATATAGCCGCATCGTGGGTGTTACAAAGTACTAGAGGCTCGAGAGGCCGTGGCGCCACCAACACCGGTGGGCTGGTCAGGTATCTCTTGAGGTCTTGGAAGGCTTGGTCGGCCTCCAGAGTCCACTCAAACGGGCCCTTCTTCTTCATCAGCTTGAAGAAGGGTAAGGCGCGCTCTCCCAGCTTGGAGATGAAGCGCCCCAATGCAGTCACCCGACCAGCCAGCTTCTGCATTTCCTTGAGGGTCTACGGCGGGCTCATGCCCTCAATGGCCTTGATCTTCTCCGGGTTTGCCTTGATCCCTCTGTGTGACACGAGGAATCCCAGCAGCTTGCTAGAAGGGACACCGAACACACACTTTTTTGGGTTAAGCCGCAGGTTCACCTGGCGCAGGCTTTCGAAGGTCTCCTCCAGGTCTTGGATCAAGGTTCTCGCCTCCCAAGACTTCACCACAATGTCGTCGACGTAGGCCTCCGTGTTCCTCCCGAGCTGCCGCCCTAAAGCGATGTGCATCAGCCCCTGAAAGGTCGCACCCGCGTTGCACAGTCCGAAGGACATACATGTGTAGCAGTACACCCCACACGGGGTCAGGAAGGCTGTCTTCTCTACATCTTCCAGCGCCATCTTGATTTGGTGATACCCTGAGAACGCATCTAGAAAGCACAGTAGGTCGCACTCGGCAGTGGAGTCGACGATCTGGTCGATGCGCGGGAGAGGGAACAGATCTTGAGGGCACGCCTTGTTGAGGTTGGTGAAGTCGACACACATTCGCTCCTTCCCGCCTTTCTTTGGCACCACGACTGGGTTCGCCAGCCATTCGGGGTACCTAAACTCACGAACGACATCTGCCGCCTCCAACTTGCGGGTCTCTTGGACGATGAAGGTCTGCTTCTCCATGTACTGCCGCCTTGCTCGCTGCTTCACAGGGCGCACATTGGGGCACACCCTTAAGTGGTGCTGAATCACCTCTCTCGGGACCCCCACCAGCTGATTGGGCTCCCATGCGAATATGTCCTTGTTCGCGTGCAAGAACTTCACCAATGCTTCCTCTTGACTGGGGTTGAGGCCGGCACCTATTGATGTAGGGTGGAACCCTAATCGGCCGATATTTCACGAAAGGAGCGGATCCCGCGAAGAACACGAGGAAAACGAGGGGGAAAAGAGGGAAAACACAAGGGGAGACACAAGAGGAAACACTAAAACAACACGAATAAGTCACACATGTGCTAGATCCTCGAGTACATAAGGAAAGATACACGATCAATGGACAACTAAGGACGATACAAGGGTAGCCGATCTTCTCCGTAAGGAGGTCTTTAGTTCTTCCCTAAAAGGAGTCTTGAATCCGCTTGGGGGATTGATACGCCTCCGAGGTATCTATAATTTTTAATTGTTCCATGCTATTATGTTATCAACCTTGGATGTTTTATATGCATTTATATGCTATTTTATATGATTTTTGGCAATAACCTATTAACCTAGAGCCCAGTGCGAGTTTCTGTTTTTTCCTTGTTTTAGAGTATCGCATAAAAGGAAAATCAAACGGAGTCCAGTTGACCTGAAACATCACGGAACTTTTTTGGACCAGAAGAAGCCCACGGAGTACCGGAGTTGGACCAGGAGAGTCCCGGGCTGCCCACGAGGGTGGGGGCCCTGGGCATGCCCCCTGCCTCATGGATAGCCTGGAGGTCCACTGACGTACTTCTTCCTCCCATATATACCCATATACCCTAAAAACTTCAGGGAGCACAATAGATCGGGAGTTCCGCCGCCAGAAGCCTCCGTAGCCACCGAAAACCAATCTAGACCCGTTCCGGCACCCTGCCGGAGGGGGAATCCTTCTCCGGTGGCCATCTTCATCATCCCGGCGCTCTCCATGATGAGGAGGGAGTAGTTCTCCCTCGGGGCTGAGGGTATGTACTAGTAGGTATGTGTTTGATCTCTCTCTCTCTCTCGTGTTCTTGAGGTGGTATGATCTTGATGTATCGCGAGCTTTGCTATTATAGTTGGATCTTATGATGTTTCTCCCCCTCTACTCTCTTGTAATGGATTGAGTTTTCCCTTTGAAGTTATCTTATTGGGTTGAGTCTTTAAGGATCTGAGAACACTTGATGTATGTCTTGCGTGGGATACCCGTGGTGACAATGGGGTATTCTATTGATCCACTTGATGTATGTTTTGGTGATCAACTTGCGGGTTCCTCCCATGAACCTATGCATAGGGGTTGGCACACGTTTTCATCTTGACTCTCTGGTAGAATCTTTGGGGCACTCTTCAAAGTAATTTCTGTTGGTTTGAATAGATGAATCTGAGATTGTGTGATGCATATCGTATAATCATACCCATGGATACTTGATGCGACATTGGAGTATCTAGGTGACATTAGGGTTTTGGTTAATTTGTGTCTTAAGGTGTTATTCTAGTACGAACTCTATGATAGATTGAATGGAAATAATAGCTTCATGTTATTTTACTACGAACTCTTGAATAGATCTATCAGAAAGGATAACTTTGAGGTGGTTTCGTACCCAACCATAATCTCTTCGTTTGTTCTCTGCTATTAGTGACTTTGGAGTGACTCTTTGTTGCATGTTGAGGGAAAGTTATATGATCCAATTATGTTATTATTGTTGAGGGAACTTGCACTAGTGAAAGTATGAACCCTAGGCCTTGTTTCCTAGCATTGCAATACCGTTTGTGCTCACTTTTATCATTAGTTACCTTGCTGTTTTTATATTTTCAGATTACAAAAACCTTTATCTACCATCCATATACCACTTGCATCACCATCTCTTCACCGAACTAGTGCACCTATACAATTTACCATTGTATTGGGTGTGTTGGGGACACAAGAGACTCTTTGTTATTTGGTTGCAGGGTTGCTTGTGAGAGACCACCTTCATCCTACGCCTCCTACGGATTGATAAACCTTAGGTCATCCACTTGAGGGAAATTTGCTACTGTCCTACAAACCTCTGCAGTTGGAGGCCCAACAACGTCTACAAGAAGAAGGTTGTGTAGTAGACATCAAGCTATTTTCTAGCGCCATTGCCGGGGAGGTGAGCGCTTGAAGGTATATCTTTAGATCTTGCAATCGAGTCTTTTAGTTTGTTTTTTTATCACTAGTTTAGTTTATAAAAGAAAATTACAAAAAATGGAATTAAGTTTGCCTCATATGCTTCATCTTTTTAATATCTTTCGTGAGTATGATGGAAAGGAAAATTGTGCCAAAGTGTTAGAAGAAGAATGCATTAAAATGTTTGGCACTAAATCTTTGAATGATGAGCATGATTGCAATGTTGTTAGTATGAACTCCTTGAATATCCATAGTACTAATGATGATTGCACTAGTTATGATGAAAATGTCTCCTATAAACATGTCAATTTTTGTGGAGTGCATTGGGTTTGCAGGTACACACCAAATAGGGAAGATAGATATTGCGAGAGGCATAAGCATTTATAAACTAAATTGTTGCAATAAAGGCTAGATGTTTGTGCTGAAAGATTCAATATTTATCTCCATCCTTGTGAACTTTGCAATGAACATGGTCATTTAAAGCTCCAATGCTATTTGTTTCATGATCAAGTCGTGTCCAAAAATTGTGATAACTTGATTACCCTTGTGCATCATAAAGATCTTAGTCTTCTTTTGGGTTATGAAGAAATGAAACGTATAACTGAGGGATTTAATCTCGATAAATTTCTTGATTTTTATCTAGAGGAAATTTATATGTATTGTGCGGTGAATTGTATTGAAAACCCTTATATTGCCAATTACATAAAGAAAAGAAAACAAATAGAAGATGAAGAGAATACTAATGAAAGGGAAGAGAATTCCCAATATCCTCCTATTATTTCTTATGATGAATCAGGTAACGAGGAGGAGCCTTCTATTCAACCAATCTTATTAATAAGGAGCTCCGAAAAGATGAGCAAAGCTCTCACACAAACATGAGCTAAATGTTTGCTAACCCTAGCTAGAAGGAATAGGTGGAGTATTTATAGTCTTATTGCAAAAGAGGGGGGCAAAGGGGTACATGGGCTGCCGCCCAACACGAATCAGCACACAGGCGTCGGACGTCCGGAGGCTCGCGAGGGTCCGGACGTCCGGTGCCTGTCGGATGTCCGTAATTTTGGCTCAGGTGTCCTTCGGTCGGACGTCCGGTTGGGGTCAGTCGTCCGGGCATCGTTGGTCGTCCGAGGGGCTCCGGAAATCTGTAGATTTGGCTTGGGTGCGGGGGCGTCGGTCGTCTGGAGAAGGCCGGACGTCTGGAGCCTGGAAGTCGTCGGACGTCCGGTCCAGGCCGGTCGTCCGGAGCCTGTAGCTTCCTCTTCACCACTTCTTCTTCTCCGTCTTCAGGTCCATCTTCCTCTTCTTCTTCTCCTTGCTCCTTAGCTTATCCATGGTACCTGAGCATGCACAAAGTATCCATATAAGGTAGTAGCCATGTCTCATGTGTATCAAAGTGGAAATGTGAGAGGAGAGATGTCACCTAGGTTTCAAGAGCTCTTGCATGTGCTCGTGTCATGGGTCCAAGAGGTGTCGAAGGAGATGTAGTTGGGTCCATGGGGATGGCCTTGGGATGCTCCGCATCATCTCCCCTCCCTTGGGGAAGATCTGTCCTCGGATCAAATTCTTCATCACCATGGAACGGAGAGAGATCTTTGACGTTGAAGATGTCGCTCACGTTGTACTTATCACGTGGAATGTCGATCTTGTATGCGTTGTTGTTGTAGCATGGAAGCACCTTGAAGGGTTCATCCGCGCGTGGTCGAAGTTTGGACTTGCATTCTTGTGGAAAGCGATCCTTGCGAAGGTGTAGCCACACGAGATCACCAATGTTGAAGACCATAGGGTGCTTGTTGATGTTGAGCTTGGTCGCAATGCGTTGTACTTGGCACTCGATGGTGTTTCTTGTATCTTCATGCACCTTCTTGAGATGTGTCGTGCATGCACTTGCGTCCAAATTGATGCGCTCTTGGAGTGGTAGAGGAAGAATGTCCAATGGTGACAATGGGTTGAATCCGTAGACGACCTCGAAGGGGGACTTGCCGGTAGTTGAGTGTCTTGCTCGGTTGTAGGAGAACTCCGCGATAGGTAGGCACTCCTCCCACTCCTTGATATTCTTCTTGATGAGTACTCAAAGTAGAGCGGAGAGTGTGCGGTTGGTCACCTCCGTTTGGCCGTCGGTTTGAGGGTGGTAAGCCGTGGAGAAGAGTAGCTTGATTCCGAGCTTGGCGCATAGGGTCTTCCAAAAGAAGCTTAGGAACTTGACGTCGCGGTCCGAGACGATCGTCTTTGGCACTCCATGTAGACGCAATATTTCCCTACAAAAGATATTAGCAACATGTGAAGCATCGTCTATCTTGTTGCAAGGAATAAAATGTGCCATTTTTGAGAAACGGTCCACAATGACAAATATCAAATCTTTCCCATTTCGAGTCCTAGGCAAACCAAGTACAAAATCTATGCTAATGTCTTCCCATGGTTGGTATGGAATTGGTAGAAGCATATAAAGGCCATGAGATTGAGCTTTGGACTTAGCTTTGCGACATGTAGAGCATCGGTTGGTGAAGCGATTGACGTCACAAAACATCTTGGGCCAAAAGTATTTCTTTGAGAGTGTAGCGAACGTCTTGTTGCATCAGAAATGTCCCATTAAGCCTCCTCCATGAGATTCCTGCAAAAGCAACAAATGAAGAGAAGACTCGGGGATGCAAAGTTTGTTAGCTCTCGTAAGATATCCATCTTTTATGTAATAGTGTTCCCAAGAAGTGCGCATCAAACACTTGGCGTAAGGAGTAGGAAAAGTAGGGTCATGCTCATACAAGTCTTTGATATGCTCGAAGCCAATGACATCTAACTCAAGTTGGGTAACAAGCATGCATATGCGGGAAAGAGTGTCCGCTACAATGTTTTCTTTGCCCTTAATGTACTTGATGACATAAGGAAAAGACTCAATAAATTCACTCCATTTAGCATGACGCTTGTTCAACTTGGTTTGACCCTTAAGATACTTGAGAGTCTCATGATTGGTATGAATGATAAACTTATGGGGACGAAGGTAATGTTCCCATTCATGCAAGACTCGCATTAAAGCATATAGCTCTTTGTCATAGATGGGGTAATTGAGTTGTGCTCCAGAAAGTTTCTCACTAAAGTAGGCTATGGGGCGCTTCTCTTGTGTTAACACACCTCCTATGCCATTACCACTAGCATCGCAATGAATCTCAAAAGGCTTGTCGAAGTTGGGTAAAGCAAGCACGGGAGCGTGAGTAAGTAAATTCTTAAGCTCGTTGAATGCGGTATCTTGGGATGGTACCCAAACAAAAGGTGCATTCTTCTTGCTCAAAGCATGCAAAGGCAAAGCAATGGTGCTAAAATCCTTCACAAAGCAACGATAGAAACCCGCAAGGCCAAGAAAACTATGCACTTGATGCAAATTGGTTGGTTGTGGCCAAGTCTTAATAGCATGGATCTTGGACTCATCGACATGAACACCCTTAGAGGAAACAACAAAACCCAAGAAAACGAGCTTGTCAACGCCAAAAAGGCATTTCTCCATATTAGCATAGAGATGCTCTTTTCGAAGAGTTTGCAAAACGGTTCTAACATGGGTGACATGCTCTCTGAGAGACTTGCTAAAAACAAGGATATCATCAAAGTAGACCACAACAAATATACCAATGTAAGGGCGAAAGACATGATTCATAAGACGCATAAAAGTACCCGGTGCTTCCGATAGACCCATAGGCATGACTAACCACTCATACAAGCCAAACTTGGTTTTCAAAGCGGTTTTCCATTCATCACCCTCTTGTATGCGTATTTGATAGTAACCACTCTTGAGATCAATTTTCGAAAAGATAGTGGCACCACTAAGTTCATCAAGCCTATCGTTAAGGCGTGGAATGGGATACCTATAGCGAACGGTGATAGCATTGATAGATCTACAATCGGAGCACATGCGAAAGCTACCGTCACATTTTGGCACAAGAATGACCGGGATGGCACAAGGGCTCAAACTTTCACGCACATGTCCATGGTCTATGAGATGCTTTACTTGCCTTTGTATTTCTTTGGTTTCTTCGGGGTTGACGTGGTAGGGAGCTTTGTTCGGAAGCGGTGCTCCGGGGATGAGGTCGATGCGGTGCTCAATGCCTCGTAGTGGAGGTAGTCCCGGAGGTAGCTTGTCTGGGAAAACATCTTGAAATTCATGCAAAAGAGAAGACACCACTAGAGGAAGAGTGTGACAAGTGTTAGTTTGTGGTGCATTATCCTTGCACACAAGGACGTAGTGTAGGACACTAGATGGGTTCTCACACACTTCTCTTATCTCACTTTTGGTGGCAAATAGAACTAGGTTATTCTTTTTGCTCATCGTGGAGGTGTTCGATTTGGGCTTGTGGCGCTCACTCTCTTTTTGGTGGCTCGCTCTCTCACTATGATCTCCATGATGGGTGGCTTGCTTGTCGGCGATCACTTAACTTGACCACATTGGATGGAGGACGTACTCCTTGCCCTTCATCTTGAAGATGTAGTGGTTCGTTCGGCCGTTGTGGATGACTCCCCTATCAAATTGCCATGGCCGTCCAAGGAGAAGATGGCAAACAGTCATTGGAAGGACGTCGCACTCCAAGGTGTCTTCGTAGGCGCCAATTTTGAAGGAGGCTTGTACTCGGTGCTCAACTTGGATGGTTCCGGAGTCGCTAAGCCATTGCACTTTGTAAGGATGTGGATGCTTCATCTTGGGCAATTGGAGCTTGTAGCAAAGTTCTTCACTTGCGAGATTATGACAACTCCCTCCATCGATGATGACCTAGACGGATCATCCATTGATGCCGGCCTTGGTGTGGAATATGTGGCATCTTTGATCTTCTTCTTGGTGATGTTGGAGAGTCAAGACCTTGGAGACAACAAGGGCGGGACTTGAATCTTCATCGCAAAAGACTTGTTCCTCTTCATCATTCACTTGCCTGTGCATGGCGACTTGCTCAAGGGCTTCCATTTCTTCTTCACTCATTGAGTCATAAGTGCCATCGTCGTTGAGGATCATGGTTCGCTTGTTGGTGCATTCATAGGACTTGTGGCCTCGGCCACCGCAAGTGAAACACTTTAAGGAACTCCTCTTGACGGTCTCATCGGTTGGAGTTGATGATGATGAAGCTCTCGGCTTGAAGTTGCTCGTAGTAGGAGGATGACTTGGAATTGACAAATCTTTCTTGGAACTCGACTTGTTGATGGTGCTAGTAGAAGGCTTGGTAGTCGGTGTTGGAGTCGTTGAAGCGTGGTTGTTGGAGAAACCATATGACTTTGATGAGAACTTGGCATACTTGAAATCATCTTGCACTTGGCATTCCGCTTTGGTAGCTTGGTGCACTAGCTCGATGAGTTTAGAGTATGGTTGAAAGTCGGCGATCTTCTTGATAGGATGGTTGAGTCCATTCAAGAAACGTGCCATTGTTTGCTCATCATCTTCCGTGACATTGGCTCGTATCATGGAAATCTCCATCTCCTTGTATGTAACGCCCCGAGACCGTTGTGCCAGGTGTCCTCCAGTTATTCATTGTTGTTGCCTTGTCTTTTGCTTGCGTGTCATCCATTTCATATCATGTCATCATGTGCATCGCATTTGCATATGTGTTCGTCTCATGCATTCGAGCTTTTCCCCGTTGTCCGTTTTGCAACCCGGTGCTCCTATGTCCTCCGGTGTCCCTTTCTACCTCTTTTCGTGTGTGGGTGTTAAACGTTCTCGGATTGGACCGAGACTTGTCATGCGGCCTTGGTTTACTACTAGTAGACCGCCTGTCAAGTTTCGTGTCATTTGGACTTCGTTTGATACTCGAATGGTTAACCGAGGGACTGAAAAGGCCTCATGTGTGTTGCAGCTCAACACCCCTCCAAAGTGGCCCAAAACCCACCTAAACCCCTTCCATCTCTAGGCCGTTCGATCACGATCGCGTGGCCGAAAACCGCACCTCATTTGGACTCTCCTAGCTCCCTCTACCTGTATATATAGGTCCCTGTCCCCAAAATTCACGGTCTAACCCTAGTCTTCCTCTACCTCGCGCCACCGGACAAAGATCCCCGCCGCCGGACATGTCCAGCCGCCGCCCTCTCTCTCCTCCAGCCCCGCCGCCGGCCCGCGGAACCTAGATCGGGCCCGCGCGGGCCCATCTCGTCACCGCCGCCTGCCCGCAGGCGTCCCGCGTCCCGTTGCGGCTCGGCCCCGCCGACCTTCGAAGCCGGCGCCCCGCTCCAGGAGCTCGCCAGAGCTCGCCGGCCACCACCACGCCATCCCCGCCGCCCGGTTACCCGCGCCGCCTCCGCGCCGGAGAGGCCCTCCGCCACCGCCTGCCCCGGATCCAGGCGGGATCCGGCCCGATCCGTTCCCTTCGCCGGAGTTGTGCCGCTCGCCGGAGCTGTCGTCGTCGGTCGCCCGTTGTCGTGGTTCTAAGCCTGACAGTAGAGTGGGGGGTAGGTATGGAGAGGCAAGGTCCTAGCTATGGAGAGGTTGTAAACACAAGGGATGTACGAGTTCAGGCCCTTCTCGGAAGAAGTAATAGCCCTACGTCTCGGAGCCCGGAGGCGGTCGAGTGGATTATGAGTATATGAGTTACAAGGTGCCGAACCCCTCTACCTGTGGAGGGGGGCGGCTTATATAGAGTGCGCCGGGACCCCAGTCAGCCCACGTAGGAGAGGGTTTTAGGTGAGTTAAGTCCGGGGCGTTACTGATAACGCCCCACATAAAGTGTCTTTACTACCATAAAGTCTACTTAATTACAGGCCGTTGCAGTGTAGAGTGTTTCTTGACCTTCTGGTGGTCGAGTGAGTCTTCGTGGTCGAGTCCTTCAAGTCAGTCGAGTGAGTCCCTCGTTGGTCGACTGGAAGGCGACCTCTGCTAAGGGTGTCCTTGGGTAAGGTACTTAGATCAGGTCCATGACCCTACCCTAGGTACATGACCCCATCATTAGCCCCCGAATGGATTGAGGCTTCGAGTGAGGAAGGAGTTGATGTCGTTTCCGATTAACCTTTGCACTCTGGTCGTGCGTTGTTCTGGACCAAAGAATCTCTTCGTCGATGGTGAGCAACTTGTCTTCAGTCGACTCGATCCATTCTCTTCTTTCGTCGAGTGATCTTTCGGGCTTCGACGATCCCCGAGCGACGGATCGCGGGAAACCCCGCGTCTGACAGACTGATCTGCCGTTCGCGGATTCCGCGGGATGCGAAATTTGGGGACGCGCGCGAAGCGGAGCGGACCGCGGCGTTCGGATGGGACGGGACATAGACGCCTCGATCTCCGCGCCGCTTTCTTCGCCACGTATCCCGTCTGCATAACTGTTCCTGGATATGATTAGATCGACCGGGCCCACCTGTCATCCACTCGGAAGGGACCTTATAAATGCGCCCGGCGAGGATTTTTGTACTGTGCCTCAGCATTCTCTCTCTCTCTGCTCCCTTCGTCTCCGTCCAGCGCGCTCGCTCTTGCCCCCGCACAACTTCCCCTCGCGCATCTCGCCGGCAACCATGGCCAAGGAGAAGACGGCGGCGCTGGAACGTGCGAAGAAGGCGTCGGCGTCGGAGAAGGCGAAGGGGAGATCTACCAGCCGCGGTGGGTCTTCGTCCAGATCCCGCCTGCCGAAGGGCTGGGTCCAAGGAGACTGGATCTAGTCGACCATCACAGAAAAAGATCTCCTCGACATGGCCAACGAGGGCTTGATCCCTCATGGAGCTGCGAGGCTTCTGGGGAAGGAATGGCAGCCCCAGCCAGAAGAGGGTGAGTGTGTGCTCTTGGCCACCCATGTTGATCGTGGATTTTCTTTGCCGCCGAGTATTTTCTTCCGTGGCTTCTTGAACTTCTTTGGAGCGCAGCTCCACCACTTTACCCCAAATTCTATCGCCTATCTTGCCGCGTTCGTGTCCATGTGTGAGGGTTTCCTGGGCTGTCGACCGCACTGGGGTTTGTTCAAGCATATATTCACGTGTCGCTCTCAGACCGTGAAGAAGGCGAGCCCAGGCGATGAAAGAACCCGAGTCGTCCAAATGTGTGGGGGTCTGGGGATCCAGGTGAGGAACAAGAGCACCTTCCCGCCCATGACCTTTCCCGAGTCAGTCAGAGGCTGGCAGTCGACCTGGTTCTACTGCCAGTACCAGTCGACGCCGGGGCAGTCGAGTGGACTCCCTCAGTTTACCATGGACCGAGTGAACAAGCCCTCCTCTCTAAAGTTGATTCCGGAGGAGAAAGCTGACGTGAAGATGTTGATGGAGCGCGTGGTGCAGTTGGTTCGGGAGGGAGTGACGGGCATGGATCTCCTGGAGGTCTTCCTTAGGCGTCGCATCCAGCCCCTTCAGTTCCGGAGCCACTGCATGTGGTTGTACTGTGGGACTGAAGACGAGACTCGAGTCCATCCAGAAGCAGTCGACGATGTCACTCTGGAAAGATGGATGGTAGCCGTTACCGGAAACAAGGATAACCCACGCGGAGCCAGAAGGATTCCTCCACTCGACCACAACAGCGATCCAAACAAGGTACGCTTGCTCTGCTCTCCACTGTGTTCTTGTCACATTCATTTCTGTTTATCCTGCCGACTGGTCGATTGATCCTTGTCTTGATATCTGCTAGGCCCTCACCGAGCTGTACTCGATGCCCAATGGGGCACAAGCTCCGACTGAGGAGGGTGAGGCGAGTGGGGGCGAGAGCCAGGAAGAGGAGGAATGGGACTCAGACGTTGCAGAGGATGATGATGACGATGACGATGATGACGGTGATGAAGATGACGTTGAAGACGAGGAAGAAGAGGAGGAGGAGGTCGTACCACCACGCTCGGAAAGGCGGTCGAAGCTTGTCCACGACCCTTCGACTGAACGTGGTAAGGGGGTTGCGACCGCCGCTCAGTCGACCAAACGCCCTCGGACCACCTCTCCAGTGCCGACTGAAAAGGCGCCGAAGCAGCCCAGGGCGGCCTCGTCGAAACCGATCAAGCTCCTGCCGAAGATGAAGGTGTCCATCCCTACCATATCAGGGTAATCGTGCTGCTTAAGTCTTCTTATTTTGTGTGAACTTTGTCTCTGGTTGACGCTGAAGTTAGTCGACTGATTCTTTGGAGTTGCAGTGCTGCTACTTCTAAGACCTCAGCCCGGGCTGATGACCATGAGATGGAGGACGCGGCAACTTCAAAACCAGGTATTATATTCTTAACGCCGTTTTTAGTCGACTGACTCGCGATCTCTGATCCTGATTCTTCCCCGTAGCTCCACCCAACGCTGTTATCAATCTCCCTGATGATGATGAGGATGAGGAACCGCTGAAGCGCAGAAGGAGTAGGAAAGCGTCTGCCAGCAAGGTGCCCCAGGATGTGACGGCGCCTGAGATTCTGATTGCGGAGGAAGAGAACACCACTCGACACACGGTGTCCTTCGCAGATCCATTGACGAGTGCTCAGCAGCCCTCCCTCTTCACGACGCACCACGTCCCAGAGGACCAAGCTGGCGCGGCGAAGGAGGCAATACGCCAGGCGGGAATCATGATGGAGCAGTTGAAGACCATCCCGGATGCGAGCCAGGCAGCTTATGACGCCAGTTCTGCCCTCCAAAGCAATGTTTAGGTCAGTCGACCACCGTTTGTTCTATTGGATATGCTACCAAAAACTTTTCCTTTTCAGAATTTATAGTAGTCACCCACTGGGTGTGTCGATTAAACTCCGTGTTAGCGGGGGCACGCTGAGTGCACCCGCTGGGTGTAGTCCCCAAGGCTAAGGTCGACTGCTGGCAGTCGGCCTTAGGGTTTATGATGTCAATCTTTCTGTCAGTCGACTATGTCGACTGGATTTCACAAACCGGTGGGGGCACGCTGAGTGCACCCACTGGGTGTAGTCCCCGAGACTATGGTCGACTGCTTGCAGTTGATTACAGTCTTAAAGAATACATCTCCCCCTTTTTTTTGAGGTCGACTGGTCGACTTTGTCTTCAACAGGATTAGTGGGGGCACGCTGAGTGCACCCACTGGGTGTAGTCCCCGAGACTACGGTCGAATGCTTGTATTCGGCTGTAGTCTTAGAAACGTGTGATTTTTCCTTTTTCACTCGGAAGTGAATTATATTTGACATTTAGTCGATTGGTTCTTCGCAGAACTCCTGTGATCTTGTGGCTCGCTACTCTGAGCTGGAAAACAAGCACACTCAACTCGAGCTGAGCTTGAAGCTGGTTCAGGAGAAGCTGAGAAGGCAAAGGAGGAGACCGAAGGTATGTTTGGTGAGACCCTGACGACTGCTTTTCCCCTTGCTTGTTTTAAAATCTGATCTTGCTGTAACTTGCAGGTAAGGTAAGGGAGGCCCAACAGAAGAAAGACCTCAAACTAGCTGAGAAGATCAAGCTTGCTGACGAGAAGTTAGCTTCAGTCACCAAGCTTGAACAAGACAATACCAATTTGAAAGCTGCTCTTGGGATCGCCAACAAGGAGGTCACTCGACTAAAAACTGATAAAGCTGCCCTGACCGACCAAGTCAGTAAGTTGACTGGGAAGAAAAATGATCTGGAGGCCTTCCTGAGTGGTCTTGCCAAGAAGCTGTTTCTTATGCTTGAAGGTAAACCTCTATGCTCGGCAAACATTTCCAATTGTGGTTTTTCCATTCGACCATCCCCTTGACTTAGTGATCATCCTTGCAGAATTTTGTCAAAACTTTGAAGAAGAAACTAGCCGGCTGGAGCCAAACCTCCACCCCGTCAATTCTCCGGTGAACGACGAAGTTGCCATGGATGTTTTCCGACTGGAGTCTCGTGTTGCAGCTGTCGTGGACTATCTCGCAAGGCTGAAGGCCGCCACATCTCGCATCGACTCGACGCTCTGGCCTGAGGAGACACTTCAGAATGACCTTGAGTCGCTGATGGCCCGCTTGAACACGATCCCTGGTCGAGTGCAGGAATGGAAGAAGTCCTCGGCTCGGTGTGGTGCAGATGTTGCTCTGTGTCTGGCCCGAGTCCACTGTAAAGATGCGCGAGAAGAGAAGCTGGCGGCCCTTCGGGTGGCCAACACCAAGAAACACGACTTCATGTCCCTTATGGAAACTTTCCTTGCGGCCGCCACTCGGATCGCCGACGGAATTGACCTTGATGAATTCGTTGCACCTTCCAGCCCTCCACAGGAGGGGTAAAAAACTTCTTCTGGCTCGACGCTTTAAATTTGCCTCGGTATGCCGAGTGAAATTGTAACCGATAAACCTTAACAGGCTTAACGCCTGAGCACTTTCGGTTCTTTTAGATATCGATTCAAACTTGAATTTGGTGCTTGAATACGATTGCTTTTGGCTCGAAATGTCTTTTGCAGGTTCAAAGCAAGGCGCCTTTACTGCAATCGACTTATTCTTTAGTCCACTTAGGCGAGCACTGGGCTGCGGCTAAGCCTCCGAGTGGAAGCCCGGCTTACCACTCGGTAGGATTTCTATAACTTAGGCGAGCATTGGGCTGCAGCTAAGCCTCCGAGTGAGGGGTTTACTCCTCACTCGGTAGGATTTTTATAACTTAGGCGAGTGCTTGGACTGCAGCTAAGCCTCCGAGTGAGAGGGTTGCTCTTCACTCGGTAGGATTTTTTACAACTTAGGCGAGCACAGGGCTGCAGCTAAGCCTCCGAGTGAAAGTCTGGCTTACCACTCGGTAGGATTTTGATAACTTAGGCTAGCACTGGGCTGCAGCTAAGCCTCCGAGTGAGAGGTTTGCTCTTCACTCGGTAGGATTTTTATAACTTAGGCGAGTGCTTGGACTGCAGCTAAGCCTCCGAGTGAGAGGGTTGCTCTTCACTCGGTAGGATTTTGACAAACTTAGGCGAGTCCTTGGACTGCAGCTAAGCCCCCGAGTGAGAGGTTTGCTCTTCACTCGGTAGGATTTTTAAAACTTAGGCGAGTCCTTGGACTGCAGCTAAGCCCCCGAGTGAGAGGTTTGCTCTCCACTCGGTAGGATTTTGACAAACTTAGGCGAGTCCTTGGACTGCAGCTAAGCCTCCGAGTGGAAGTCTGGCTTACCACTCGGTAGGATTTTGATAACTTTGGCGAAACGGATTCGCAGCTAAGCCTCCGAGTGGAAGTCTGGCTCACCACTCGGTAGGATTTTTACAAACTTAGGCGAAACGGATTCGCGGCTAAGCCTCCGCGTGGAAGTCTGGCTCACCACTCGGTAGGATTTTTACAAACTTAGGCGAAACGGATTCGCGGCTAAGTCACCCACTGAGGGGGAATTTTATTGGACAAAAATAAAAAGTGACAGAAATTATGGAGGAACTATGACACTATTATTTTGAGGTCCATGAACTACAGAAGTACTTTATTGCAACTCATCCGAGTGATAAAACTTAAGTATAAAATGGGCGGAGTAGTTCCGCATTCCAAGCTCGGGGCTCGTCGATATTATGCTCGACGTTGTAAAGACGGTACGCCCCGTTGTGGAGAACCTTGGTGACGATGAAGGGACCTTCCCAAGAAGGAGCAAGCTTGTGTGGTTTGTGCTGATCCACTCGGAGAACTAAATCTCCTTCCTGGAAGGCTCGACCTCTCACATTTCTGGCGTGGAAACGACGCAAATCTTGTTGGTAGATGGTCGACCGGATCAGAGCCATCTCCCTTTCTTCCTCTAAAAGGTCGACTGCGTCCTGCCGCGCTTGTTCAGCCTCTGCTTCGTTGTAGATTTCAACTCGAGGAGCATTGTGGAGAAGATCACTCGGCAAGACTGCTTCAGCTCCGTAGACCAAGAAGAATGGAGTTCTTCCGGTCGACCGATTAGGTGTGGTCCGCAGCCCCCAAATAACTGAGGGAAGTTCGTCGACCCAAGCTCCAGCCGCGTGTTTGAGAGCACGCATCAGTCGGGGCTTCAATCCCTTAAGAATCAGTCCATTAGCTCTCTCTGCTTGTCCATTCGACTGCGGATGGGCGACTGAAGCGTAGTCGACCCGTGTGCCTTGGGAGTTGCAGAAATCTCTGAATTCCTCCGAGTCAAAGTTCGACCCATTATCCGTAATGATGTTGTGCAGGACTCCATATCTGAATATTAGTTCCCTGATGAAGCTAACAGCAGTACCGGTGTCAAGGTTCTTGATTGGTTTAGCCTTGATCCACTTGGTGAACTTGTCGACTGCCACCAGTACATGCGTGAAGCCACTTCGTCCTGTTCTCAAAGGACCGACCATGTCCAGTCCCCATACTACGAAAGGACAGACGAGTGGGATGGTCTTCAGAGCCGACGCAGGCTTGTGCGACATATTCGAGTAGAACTGACATCCCTCGCACTTATCCACTATCTCTTTTGCCATCTCATTCGCCTTTGGCCAGTAAAATCCGGCTCGGTATGCTTTGGCCACGATGGTCCGAGAGGACGCATGATGACCACAGGTTCCCGAGTGGATATCATCGAGGATGAGTCGACCTTCTTCTGGTGTTATGCACTTCTGACCAACTCCAGTCGCGCTTTCTCTGTACAATTGTCCTTTGATTACGGTAAAGGCCTTAGATCGACGGACGATCTGTCGAGCCTCTTCCTCATCCTCCGGAAGCTCTTTTCTCAGGATATACGCGACGTATGGAACTGTCCAGTCGGGAATGACCACCAAGACCTCCATGATCAAGTCGACCACCGCTGGGACTTCAACCTCAGTCGGATCTGTGGCACTCTTGGGCTGTGGAGTTTCTTCGGTGAAAGGATCTTCTTTGACTGACGGAGTGTGTATATGCTCCAAGAACACACCACTCGGAACGGCTTCTCTCTTGGAACCTATCTTTGCTAGATCATCAGCTGCTTGATTTTTCAGTCGGGGTATATGATGGAGCTCCAACCCCTCGAACTTCTTTTCCAGCTTCCTCACTGCACTGCAGTATCCAGTCATGGCTGGGCTTCTCACGTCCCACTCTTTCATCACCTGGTTGACCACTAAATCCGAGTCGCCATAGACCATCAGGCGACGGACGCCGAGTGAAATGGCCATGCGCAACCCATATAAGAGGGCCTCATATTCTGCCTCATTGTTGGAGGAATCAAAGTGAATCTGGAGCACACATCTGAGCTTGTCTCCTCTGGGGGAAACCAGGACAACCCCAGCACCGGAACCATTCAACATCTTAGAGCCATCAAAGAACATGGTCCAATGCTCCGAGTGAACTTCAGTCGGCTGCTGTTGTTCAATCCACTCGGCGAGGAAATCTGCTATTGCCTGGGACTTAATGGCTTTCTTTGCCTCAAACTTGATATCGAGGGGAAGAAGTTCAATCGCCCATTTGGCCACTCGACCAGTTGCATCTCTGTTGTGCAAAATCTTTGATAGTGGAGCGTCGCTGATGACTGTAATGGAATGATCAGAAAAATAATGAGCAACCTTCTTTGTGGTCATGTATATTCCATACACAAGCTTCTGATAATGAGGATATCTCTGCTTGGATGGAGTCAAGACTTCAGACAAATAATACACTGGGCGCTGAACTTTGAGAGCTCTTCCTTCTTCTTCCCGCTCGACCGTAAGCACAATACTGACGACTTGTCCTGTGGCTGCGATATAGAGCAACAGAGGCTCTTTGCTGATTGGAGCAGCAAGCACCGGCTGGGTGGAGAGCAGAGCTTTTAGCTCGGCAAACGCTGCATCAGCTTCTGGAGTCCACTCGAACTTGTCTATCTTCTTCATCAGTCGGTAAAGAGGCAATGCCTTTTCACCGAGTCGTGAGATGAATTGACTTAATGCGGCCAAGCATCCAGTAAGCTTCTGGACATCGTGCACTCGCACAGGGCGTTTCATTCGGAGAATAGTGCCAATCTTCTCTGGGTTAGCGTTGATTCCCCGTTCGGAAACGAGAAAACCGAGTAACTTGCCACCAGGAACTCCAAATGTGCACTTTGATGGATTGAGCTTGATATCATATCTTCTGAGGTTGGCAAATGTTTCGGCGAGATCAGCGAGCAGGTCGGAACCTTTTCGTGACTTGACAACGATATCATCCATATATGCTTCCACATTCCGACTGATTTGAGTGAGTAGACACTTCTGAATCATTCGCATAAATGTGGCTCCAGCATTCTTGAGGCCGAATGGCATGGTGATATAGTAGAAGCACCCGAATGGAGTGATGAAAGCTGTTTTTACCTCGTCGGGTCCGTACAGACGGATCTGGTGGTACCCGGAGTAGGCATCTAAAAAAGACAGCCTCTCGCATCCCGCGGTCGAGTCAACAATTTGATCTATGCGAGGGAGAGGAAAATGATCTTTCGGGCAGGACCGGTTGATGTGCTTGAAATCAATGCACATTCGGAGCGACTTGTCCTTCTTAGGAACCATGACGACATTAGCGAGCCACTCGGAGTGGTATATCTCTCGGATAAATCCTGCCGCCAACAGTCGAGCCACTTCCTCACCAATGGCTTTTCTCTTCTGGACGGCGGACCGCCGAAGATGCTCTTTGACTGGTTTTGCAGACGAGTCGACTCTTAGGCGATGCTCAGCCAGTCCCCTGGGAACACCTGGCATGTCAGCGGGCTTCCATGCAAAAATGTCCCAGTTCTCACGGAGGAACTGGATGAGCGCTTCTTCCTATTTTGGGTCGAGTGTTGTGGAGATGCGGGTCGGAGCTGCACGGTCGGGTGAATGTGAACAGGCTTCGTCTCACCGGACGACTGGAATGCAGACTCTGTGGCGGGTTTCTTTGATCGCAGCAAGTCACTCGGATCTGCGTTTTGCTTGTATTCCTCGAACTCGACCGCTGTCACCTGGGAATCGACAATCTTTGAGCCCTTCTGAAAGCACTCTTCTACCTTTTTCCGATCACCGGTGACAGTGATCACTCCTTTGGGGCCGGGCATCTTCAATTTGAGGTACACGTAACATGGTCGAGCCATGAACCGTGCGTAAGCTGGTCTCCCCAAAATGGCATGATATGCACTCTGAAAATCCACGACCTCAAACGTCAACTTTTCTTTGCGAAAATGTTTCGAATCACCAAACACCACGTCCAAAGCTATTTGGCCGAGTGACTCGGCTTTCTTCCCTGGTATAACTCCATGAAAGCTCATGTTACTAGTGCTCAGTCGGGACATCGGAATGCCCATTCCTTTCAGTGTGTCTGCATACAACAAATTCAGCCCGCTTCCACCGTCCATCAGCACTTTTGTTAGTCGAGTGCCTTCGACAACTGGATCGACCACCAAAGCTTGCCTCCCAGGGGTGGCAATATGAGTCGGGTGATCAGATTGGTCGAATGTGATGGGTATTTGAGACCATTTCAGATAATTTGCTTTTGCTGGGGCAACCATGTTCACCTATCGGTTAATGACTTTCAGTCGACTCCTGCTTTCCACATCTGCAAAGATCATCAGAGTGGAGTTGATATGCGGATATCCTTCCTCACTGTCCTCCTTGTCTTCAGCCTTGTCCGACTCCTTCTCCTTGTCCTTAGACTGTTTTCCCTGAAACTGCTGGATCAGGAGTCGACATTGGCGAGTGGTGTGCTTCGGGTAGATGATATTCCCCTCTTCGTCTTTCTTCGTGTGGATGTGACATGGCATATCCATTACGTCGTTCCCTTCTTTATCCTTTACCTTCTTGGGGTTCCAGGATCCTTTTGGTTTCCCCTTAAACTTTCCCTGAGTCATGGCCAGAGCCTCTCCAGGAGCTGCCGGTTCAGCCTTCCGCTTCTGTTTCCGACTGGTGTTTCCTTTTTCCGACTGACTCGGCTTGTGCTTGCCGCTTCGGAGTCGGTCTTCTTCTTCGCCGTTGGCATACTTGGTAGCAATCTCCATCATCCGACTCAAGGTCATGTCACCGGTTCGACCAAACTTCAAACTCAGTTCTCTGTTCTTGACGCCATCTTTGAAGGCGCAGACTGCCTGATGATCAGACACATTCTCCACAGTGTGGTGCAAAGTGATCCATCTCTGAATATACTCTCTGAGAGTCTCATTGGTCTTCTGCACGCAGACTTGCAACTCTGTCAGTCCAGCTGGTCGCTTGCAAGTTCCTTCAAACGTTCTGATGAACACTCGGGACAAATCTTCCCAAGTGTAAATGCTGCTAGGCGGTAATTGAGTTAACCATGCCCTGGCAGAACCTTCCAGCATGAGGGGTAAATGCTTCATGGCCACCTCGTCGTTCCCACCACCAATCTGAACTGCCACTCGGTAGTCCTCAAGCCAAGTTTCAGGCTTAGACTCACCAGTGAACTTGCTGACTCCTGTTGCCAACCTGAAATTGGGAGGGATAACTGCGGCTCTGATAGCTCTGCTGAAACATTCAGGACCAGAAACATGCACTCGACTGCTTGTGGGTGCACGCAGACTTGCATCTCTGTCGAGTCCGCCTCGATGGGCTCTGTTCCGGTCGACCAAACCTTGCACAATAATGGATCGCGCGTCGAAGCCTGGTTCTCTGGGGTCGACTGGAACCCTTCGCCCTGTACTGTACTGACGCCTGTCATCTTGCTGTCGAGGAGCGTAAGACCCACCGCTCGGAGGGGAATTGGGCACTCGACGCCTATCATCTCGGTCGAGTCGGTCGCCATATTGATCTCACCGATTCTCGCGCCCTTCACGCCGCGGAGGCGATCTGGGGCTGTGAGCCGACTGAACCGTATTCGCAGTGACGGATCGACTGAGAATTCTGTTGCGCGACTGAGACACGGCTGAATTCTGATCTCCTGCTGCCCGGAGCAGATCCCTGATCTGCAGCAAACCTCTGCCAGCTTCCGACTGCGAAGGCTGGATGGACTCTGCTATACGGGTCGCAGCTGCTAAATTCTGGATTGGGGTTCGATATACCTGAGTCGGCGGGAAGAGTTGACGTCGACTGGTGTCGGGAACTCGTTGCCACGCGCGCTCGTCGAGTGCTCGCTGAAGATTCTCCAGTCGAGTGCGTTCGGCCAAATTGGCCAGACGTGTCTCCTCCAAGGCACGAGCCTCGGGGGTTTCTCCTGCGATGGGAGTACGCAGAGCATCCACGTTCCTGCGGCGAAGTTCCTCTCTTTGCAGAGAGTCGAGTGGCTCAGGCTGGTACTCTTCGTGGCCTCGTGCGGGGTCGCCTCCGTCACCTGCTCCACCATCACGGGCGAAGCCAGGGGGACTGCGGAGCCCGTCGACCATCAAGATTTCCGCCGCTGGATCACTGCTACCGCACTCGGATGCAGTCTCTACGGAGCCAGTCGGCAGATCGAACAAGCCGTAGAGAGATTCGTCGGGCTCGATTGCCGCAACTTGGGTGGTGGCCGATTGGAGAGCCACCGCGTGCCTCACCCATCGCTGAAGCCTCAACCAGCCCAAGCGCTTGCGCTGGCGGGAGACCGGGAGGGTGGACGATGGAGGAGTCGTCCGATACGGGGTCGACGGTTGCCGCAGCAGAACACCGCGGACACATGCGTGAAAATGCGTCGCACCGCGGACGGGGAGCGCATCAACGTCGAGTGGAGCCTCCTGGAGCCAGGCGGAGTCGTTGGCGATGAAGGTGAGAGTGCCGAGACAGATCTCTCGACCTTCGACCAAAACTCCAGCAGACACCATGATGAAAGTACTCGGAAGAATCGCAACTTCTCCACAAAATCGCTAAAACACCTGCCCCACGGTGGGCGCCAACTGTCGTGGTTCTAAGCTTGACAGTAGAGTGGGGGGTAGGTATGGAGAGGCAAGGTCCTAGCTATGGAGAGGTTGTAAACACAAGGGATGTACGAGTTCAGGCCCTTCTCGGAAGAAGTAATAGCCCTACGTCTCGGAGCCCGGAGGCGGTCGAGTGGATTATGAGTATATGAGTTACAAGGTGCCGAACCCCTCTACCTGTGGAGGGGGCGGCTTATATAGAGTGCGCCGGGACCCCAGTCAGCCCACGTAGGAGAGGGTTTTAGGTGAGTTAAGTCCGGGGCGTTACTGATAACGCCCCACATAAAGTGTCTTTACTACCATAAAGTCTACTTAATTACAGGCCGTTGGAGTGTAGAGTGTTTCTTGACCTTCTGGTGGTCGAGTGAGTCTTCGTGGTCGAGTCCTTCAAGTCAGTCGAGTGAGTCCCTCGTTGGTCGACTGGAAGGCGACCTCTGCTAAGGGTGTCCTTAGGTAAGGTACTTAGATCAGGTCCATGACCCTACCCTAGGTACATGACCCCATCACCCGTCGCCGGATCCCGGCAAGGGGGATCAGATCCACCACTCCCCCATCCAAACACGCCCGGATCGAATCCGCACCGCGCCGTCCCGCTTCGTCCGATCCCGTTGACTTTCTTGGAGAGGTCTAAATTTCGTCTAAGTCCCAGTATTTTCATGCCTTATTCATCGCATCATAACTTCATCACCGTTGCTCCGATCCGTGCGTGTAACATATCTAAATGTTCATCTCAACGAGTACTTCATTTCATCTCATTGCATCATTTTTATTTGAGCTCATCTTGATGCCCGAAATGCTGTTGGAAGAGGGATATGTGATGTTAGTTTCAGATCCGTATCTGCATTTGCTCTTTTGTCATTTTTTCCATGATTAATGTGTGCATGCTATGATCCTGAGCTCTACATGTGTTTTGAAGTATGCCATGCCATCTTTGCAGGGGTGTATGCCATGTATTTTTGTGGTCTCTGTGGTGACTAGCACAAGCATGCAAAGTAGGTCACTTAATGTTGCTGATTCCAGGGACTTGGAAATATTCTAAGTCTCCGCCCTGTCATTATTTTTATGCCATATGTTCATGTTGATACCTGGTGATCTGTGCATCTTTTGAGCATGATCAGTAAAGATGTTTTGTAGATATTGTGGTGCTCTATCCATCCATGTCTTTGTTTGCATTTATGGAGCACCGTAGCTTGAGTCAATCGAGCTCTACTTTTGCTATAAAATGTTCCTGGCAGATTGTTAACATGTTTAGCGATTTTGCCGAGCTTGTTGTAGTTGATCCGTGCATGCTATGTTGTTGTTCTTGCCATGTCTAGCTTCTATGCCATGACTACTTGCTGGGTGTATGCTTAGTTTATCATGCAATGCCTTGTGGTCAGTGCATCGAGCTCGTAAACATGCCTACTTGATATCTGTTTTGCCATGTTCCAGTTTTTCACTAAGTCTGAATCTGTTAACGTTAATTGCTATGTTCATGTGGTTGCAATTGTATTTTCTGATCCCTTTTGGCTTATGGTCAGTAAGGGACTTTTGTTGTATGCTTTGAGTGGCTTCATGCACTGCCTTGCTTTGCCATGATATGTTCCTTTAGCATGTAGTTTTCGTGCTCTAAACATTGCTTCCTGATGTTAAATTCCAGACTTGTTGTTATTTTCACTAAGTCTGTAACCTGTTATCGTTTGCACTTTTGCCATGCTTGTTTGAACCTGTTAGTGAGTGAATTAGCTGTAGCTCAGTGTTCATCTTTTGTCAAGCATCTTGAGTGAATACCTGCCATGTATTTTTTTGTCATGTTGGAGTGCTGTAGCATGTTGTTCTTGATGCATTTAGATGGTCTCGTGCTGTTAATCGTAGCCCGATGCCATATTTGTTTCGCTTGTCATTTCCAAACCGTGCATCCGATTCTGGTGATCTTTATATCAATTTCGACCAAAATCACCTCCTCTTTACAGTGGCACTCTTGGTTTTCCAAGTTGAGTCCAGGTTCAATCATTCCTTTCCAAATCATGCATATGCATCGCATATCGCATCCCGCATATCATACCATGTTTGCATCATGTTGTTTGAGCATTGCACATGGTTGATTGTGTTCCCTTTTTGCTTGTTGTCTTGCTTTGGGTAGAGCCGGGAGACGAGTACATGATCGAGGAGCCCGTCGAGTACGTTTACAAGGATCAAGTCAACTCTGAGAACTTTGCAGGCAAGATGACCATACCCTCGAAATCACTTCTATCTTTGCTTGCTAGATGCTCGCTCTTTTGCTATGCCTATGCTACGATACCTACCACTTGCTTATCATGCCTCCCATATTGCCATGTAAAACCTCTAACCCACCATGTCCTAGCAAACCGTTGTTTGGCTATGTTACCGCTTTGCTCAGCCCCTCTTATAGCGTTGCTAGTTGCAGGTGAAGATTGGAGTTTGTTCCTTGCTGGAACTTGTTTATTGTTGGGATATCACCATATTATCTTGTTTATCTTAATGCACCTATATACTTGGTAAAGGGTGGAAGGCTCGGCCTTATGCCTGGTGTTTTGTTCCATTCTTGCTGCCCTAGTTTCCGTCATATCGGTGTTATGTTCCCGGATTTTGCGTTCCTTACACGGTTGGGTTATAATGGGAACCCCTTGACAGTTCGCCTTGAATAAAACTCCTCCAGCAATGCCCAACCTTGGTTTTACCATTTGCCACCTATCCTCTTTTTCCCTTGGGTTTCCGGAGCCCGAGGGTCATCTTTATTTAAACCCCCCCTGGCCAGTGCTCCTCTGAGTGTTGGTCCAAACTGAGCTGCCTGCGGGGCCACCTCGGGGAAACTTGAGGGTTGGTTTTACTCGTAGATAGTATCAACTGAGTGTGCCCTAAGAACGAGATATGTGCAGCTCCTATTGGGATTTGTCGGCACATTCGGGCGGTGTTTCTGGACTTGTTTTACCATTGTCGAGATGTCTTGTAACCGGGATGCCGAGTCTGATCGGATTGTCTTGGGAGAAGGAATATCCTTCGTTGACCATGAGAGATTGTGATGGGCTAAGTTGGGACACCCCTGCAGGGATTTGATCTTTCGAAAGCCATGCCCGCGGTTATGGGCAGATGGGAATTTGTTAATGTTCGGTTGTAGAAAACCTGAAACTTAACTTAATTAAGATACTTCAACCGCGTATGTAACCGTGATGGTCTCTTCTCGGCGGGGTCCGGGAAGTGAACATGGTGTTGGAGTTATGTTTGACGTAGGTTGTTCTAGGATAACTTCTTGATCATAGTTCATCGACCGTGCCTTTGCCTCCTCTTCTCGCTCTCATTTGCGTATGTTAGCCACCATATATGCTAGTCGCTTGCTGCAGCTCCACCTCATACTTTACCCTTCCTATAAGCTTAAATAGTCTTGATCGCGAGGGTGTGAGATTTCTGAGTCCCTGTGACTCACAGATTCCTTTCAAAACCAGATGCAGGGACCGATGATACCATTCCAGGCGATTCAACTGAGCTCAAGTGGGAGTTCGATGAGGACTCAGGACGATACAACGTGTCTTTCCCAGATGATCAGTAGTGGTGCCCAGTTGGGGCGATCAGGGACTATGTTGCATTTGGGGTTTATCTTCATTTTGGTTCCGTAGACGGACCTTGAGTGCATTTGGATTAATGTAATGTTATTTATGCTATTTGTATGACGTGGCGAGTGTAAGCCAACTATGTATCCTTTTCCCTTAATGTATTACATGGGTTGTTGTGAAGATTACCTCACTTGCGACATTGCTTTCAATGCGGTTATGCCTCTAAGTCGTACTTGGACACATGGGAGATATAGCCGCATCAAGGGCGTTATATTGTAGTACTCTTCAACGCTCTTGGTTCCTTGCTTGAGTAGTTGGAGTTTCTTGAAGAGGTCGCGGTTGTAGTAGGTAGGCACGAAACGTGCTCTCATGACATCCTTCATTTGTGCCCAAGTGGTGATGGGTGGTTCACCTCTTGCCTCACGACGCTCGATGACTTGTTCCCACCAAATGAGGACATAGTCTTGGAACTCAAGGGATGCCATCGCGATCTTCTTCTCTTCTTCATAATTGTGCAAACAGAAGATCTTGTCAACTTTCAATGCCCATGAAAGGTACTCTTCGGGATCGTTGCTTCCGTTGAACTTGGGCATGGTGAACTTGAGCTTGCCATAGCGTTGCTCTTCATTGTGTTGGGGTCGGCGATGATGACGCCCATGTAGTTGATGATTGTTCAACTCGTGGTGCTCTTGGCGTGGAGGGTTGTCAACCTCATGTTGCTCTTGTCGTGGAGGATCTCTATTGTCTTCATGATCTTGAGGAACTTGTTGTTCTTGAAGAGCTTGTGGAGGAGCTTGTCAAGCTCGAGGAGGAACTTGACGGTGCACGCGAGCTTGATAAATCCTCTCGCGAACTCCTTCGTGAAGTGCTTCTACATGTTCACGAGCTTGTTGGCCTCGGTCGGCTACGGCTCGGCTTGAATCGCGTAGAGCTTGTTGTGCCTCAAGTGCTTGAGCGTCATGGAGTTGTTGTTCTTGATGTTGTGCCTCGGCATCTTGAGCATTTTGGTGTAGACGCGCTCACTCTTCCTCTTCATGTTGGCGTTGTCGTTGCCGTTCTCGTGCTAGCGCAAAGGCCTCTTGGTTTTGTCGTCGTCGGTGCTCTTGCAAGTCGGTGTCACATAGAGGATTGAGGCTTGATTGATGCTCGTTGCGCGCAGCACGGCGAAGAGTGTTGGATGTCAGTGTACTTGAGCCGGAGAGGGTAAAGTCGGAGTGGCGACTTGAACGGCTCCTTCTTGAAGTGGAAGAAGAGCGGTTGAGTAACAAAGCATGAATCTCGTCCATTCTTGCGTCATTCTCTTGCTTGTGATCTTCGAGCTTGTGGTCGAAGTAGTCCCTTGTACGTTGCTCGGAGAGTCGCAAGTCGGTGGCGAGGTTGTCGATGCGGTCACTCATGGCTTGTTGCTCTTGATGCAAAGCACGTTGTGCACCAAAGAGGTGACTCTTGGTGACGAAGGAGTTCATGTCATCGTCTTGCTCCATGAAGAGTGGGTTGGTAGAAGTACTTGGCCTATCCATCATTCCAAGACAAATGTGAGTGGTAGAAAGAGAAGAACGAATACCAAATGTACCTTGACCGAAGTTGAAAGTGGATCGATGATCACTCCAATGTAGGACAAGGAAATATCACAATTGGTACTAGGGCTTGTCGGTTTCTCACAGCTACACAAGTAAAAGCTTATGGTGGAGCTTGGTTAGGATGGTGGCACAAAATTTGATGTAATTGTAAGTGAGCTTCAATAATGTTGGAAAAGATTCGCAAGATGCAATGTAACAAGTAGACCAAGCATATAAGGTACATGGAAACACACATGCAAAAAGATAAGTGGGGTTGGGCAACAAAGGATGAGCCAAAATGTGGAATCCACGAAAATGCTCTTGTTGCACAACACTAGAGAGACGCTAGCACGATTGCACAATAGACAGATACAAGAACTTGTGCACAACCTAGTTAGCAAAAATGCAACAACTTCTATCCCAAGTATGCTTTATGCAAGGTGTTTCTATGATATGATCCAAGATGATCGAGTATGACAATCTTAATGTTGTATGATGCTATGGTTCTTGCTTAAAAGCTCTTTGCTTATCTTTCCTCTTTGCTTAAAAGCTTGTTTGGCTCTTCAATGTTGGAGCTCTTTTCTTATGCGATGCTTGACGAACCAAAATAGCAATTGTGTATGCGATGAGAACTTTGTGACACAAGAGATGATACCAATATATGCAACAATGATGTATGTATGCAATGGGAAGTATGATCACTAATGTGCACAAGTCTCATTGCTAGCAATACTCAATGGCTAGTCTCAATGGGTAAGCAACGCAAAGGAGTAAGGCTATGGTGGCTATCAATGTAATGGCAAGAGTGATATGTCCAATACCAAGACGAGGTTACCGTTCTTGCGTACGGTATGTTGTCAAAATGTTGTATCGAATACCAAGATGTAGTCGAGGTGGTCGTTGTTGATGACGCATCCATGGCGAAGATGAGTGGCGGTGATGTCGATGTCGAACCGTACCTAGATAGACGAAACACAAAAGGATATGGAACCGCAACTCAAAATTCTCAAAGCTTGAAGTGCAACACATGTCAGAGCGCGAAACGGTCAAAATGGTGGTGGTATGCGGAAGTGGTGATGGTGTATCGGTGGTGGAAGTGCATATGCGGAAATGTGGGTGGTGGCGGTGACTACACTGAAAAAATTCGGTTTCGTCAGGGTCGGTCGGATGTCCGGGCTGGGTCGGATGTCCGGTGCCTGGGCGATTTTCGGGCACGGGATGAACAACTAGGGTTCGAGGTGGAGATGGCAAAAATGGACAAATCCGGACGATTTTGTGGATGGAAAGGGTGGGGAAATGGGGGAAAAAGCTAGATCCACTCAAAACAAAGAAAATCCACGGATCCAAACCAACAAAATCTCAACACACTAACAAATCACAAAAAATATTTGGGGCTATTTTTGTGGGGAATTTTCGAATTAGGACAAAAACAACAAAACAAGGCCTTATCACCCTTGATGGTTTCCACTGGTGCCTCTCTCTTTAGTTCTATCTTCATCAACCAAGCATCCTCTTCTACTTTGTTGGAGGAGGGGGAGACATGATGCCTGGCTTGATGGATCTGACAGAAATACAACAAGAAAGAAGAACAGAGGGTTTCTCCGTGATACAAAGGTCAGCATGTTGGGGTATATAAAGATTTTTTTATCTTGGGAAACAAGCAAAACGAAGGGAAAACAGAGTCTGGAAGGTGCCCGAGGTGGGCACAACCCACCTGGGCGCGCCAGGCAAGGCAGGTGCACCCTGGTGTCTTTTGGCCTCCTCGGTTGCCTTCCTGGTCATTTCTTATTTTCCTAATTTTTTTAATATTCCAAAACTGACAGAAAATATTTTTGCGGATTTTCCGGAGTCCGTTTACTTGTCGTATCATGTACCTCCTCTTTTTTCATGATTCGGGTGTGTTCCAGAAGGTTTCTTTTATGTGTTCCTCTGGTGTCATGGTTTGAATAATATTGCTTTCAACATTAATAGGCGTACCTGAGATATAGTGTTTAATTCTTTGCCCATTGACCACCTTCGGGGTAGTACCTTCGGCATTATTTATTTTGATAGCTCCAGAACGATAAACTTCTTCGATAATATATGGTCCTTCCCATTTGGAGAGAAGTTTTCCTGCAAAGAATCTAAAACGAGAGTTGTACAAAAGAACATATTCACCCACTTTGAATTCCTGCTTTTGGATTACTTTATCAAGCCATCGTTTAACTTTTTCTTTAAATAATTTGGCATTTTCATAAGCTTGGGTTCTCCATTCATCTAGTGAGCTAATATCAAATAACCTCTTTTCACCGGCAAGTTTGAAATCATAGTTGAGTTCTTTAATTGCCCAATATTTTTTATGTTCTAACTCAAGAGGCAAATGACCAGCTTTTCCATAAACCATTTTATAGGGAGACATACCCATAGGGTTTTTATAACATTTTCTATAGGCCCAAAGCGCATCATCCAATTTCTTAGACCAATTCTTTTGGGACCTATTGATAGTCTTTTGTAATATTAATTTTATTTCTCTATTGCTAAGTTCAACTTGACCACAAGATTGATGATGATAGGATGATGCAATTCTATGGTTGACATCATATTTAGCAAGCATTTTACGTAAAGCACCAGGAATAAAGTATGAACCACCATCACTCATGAAATATCTAGGGACTCCAAACCTTGGGACAATAACTTCTTTAAGCATTTTAATGGAATTGTTATGATCAGCACTACTAGTTGGAATAGCTTCTACCCACTTAGTAACATAATCAACAACAACCAAAATATGAGTATACCCATTAGAGGAAGGAAAATGTCCCATATAATCAAAACCCCAAACATCAAATGGTTCAACAACAAGTGAATAATTCATAGGCATTTCCTAACGCTTACCAATATTACCAATTCTTTGACATTCATCACAAGATTGAACAAACTTACGGGCATCCTTGAAGAGAGTAGGCCAATAAAAAACCAGTTGCAATAGCTTATGAGCAGTTCTATCTCGCACATGATGTCCTCCATAGGCTTTCGAGTGACATTTCTGTAGGATTTGTTCATGTTCATGCTCAGGTACACAATGTCTAATAATACCATCTACTCCTTTATAAAATGTGGATCACCCCAAAAGTAATGTCTTAAATCATAGAAGAATTTTTTCTTTTGCTGGTATGTAAAACTAGGTGGTGTGTCTTTAGCAACAATGTAATTAGCATAGTCAGCATACCAAGGAGTGTTATGAGAAACATTTATTGTAGATAATTTTTCATCAGGAAAACTATCATCAATAGGTAGTGGGTCATCAAGAATATTTTCTAACCTAGACAAGTTATCACCTACAGAGTTCTCAGCTCCTTTCCTATTAGTAATATGTAAATCAAATTCTTGTAGCAAGAGAACCCGCCTAATGAGTCTAGGTTTAGCATCTTTATTTTCCATAAGATATTTTATAGCAGCATGATCAGTGTGAACAATTACCTTGGAATCAACGATATAAGATCTGAATTTATCACAAGCAAACACAACTGCTAAAAATTCTTTTTCAGCAGTAGCATAATTTGTTTGGGCACTATCTAGAGTTTTACTAGCATAATGAATAACATTTAATTTCTTATCAACTCATTGTCTTAGAACAACACCAACAGCATAATCACTAGCATCACACATAATTTCAGAAGGCAAGTTCTAATCAGTTGGTTGAACAATAGGTGCAGAAGTTAAGGCTTTTTTAAGTGTTTCAAAGGCTTCTACACAATCATCATAAAAAACAAATGGAATATCCTTTTGTAAAATATTTTTAAGAGGCCTAGAAATTTTACAGAAGTCTTTAATAAACTTCCTATAGAAACTAGCATGACCGAGAAAACTACGAATACCTTTAACATCTTTAGGACATGGCATTTTCTCAATTGCATCAACTTTAGCTTTATCCACCTCAATACTTTGTTTGGAAATTTTATGTCCGAAGACAATACCTTCATTAACCATAAAGTGGCACTTCTCTCAATTCAAGACAAGATTAGTTTGCTCACATCTCTGCAAAACTCGATCAAGGTTGCTTAAGAAATCATCAAAAGAAGTTCCATAAACGGAAAAATTATCCATCAAAACCTCAACAATCTTTTCACAAAAAATCAGAGAATATAGTAGTCATACATCTTTTAAAGCTAGCAAGTGCATTGCATAAACCAAAAGGCATACGTCTATAAGCATAAGTTCCAAAAGGACAAGTAAACGTGGTTTTCTCTTGATCAGGTTGTGAAACAGGTATTTGAGAAAAATGAGAATATCCATCAAGAAAACAGAAGTGTGTGTGCTTAGATAATATTTTCTAGTTGCTTTATTTAATTTTCTAAAATAAATTACCGTTCTATAGCTAGTAACAATTCTTTGTGGAATAAGTTCATTTTTATCATTAGGAACAACAGTAATACCTCCTTTCTTGGGGACACAATGAACGGGACTTACCCATCTAGTATCAGCTATGGGATAGATTATACCTGCTTCCAGAAGTTTTAGTATTTCAGTTCTTACCACTTCTTTCATGTTAGGATTCAAACATCATTGGTGATCGACAGCGGGTTTAGCACCAGGTTCCATATTAATCTTGTGTTGACATATAGTGGGACTAATGCCCGAAACATCATCAAGAATATATCCAATAGTAGCTTGGTGGTTCTTCAGAATTTTCAATAATCTTTCTTCTTCATGTTTTGAAAGGTTAGCACTAATAATAACATGATATATCTTTTTTTCTCATTAAGATAAGCATATTTAAAATTGTCAAGCAATTGTATTAATTCAAACACATGACCACCGTTAGGTGGAGGAGGAACCCCTAGAGTTTCAATAGGTAAATTGTGTTTAAGCGGAGGTTGTTGTTTATAGAATATTTTATCTATTTCATTTCTTTCTCGTAAATGCATATCATTTTCATGGTCGAGCAAATATTGTTCTAGAGGATCATTAGGAGGCATAGCAATATAAGCAAGACCAATTGTTTCATCCTTACTAGGTAATTCTTTATCACGGGGTTATCTAGTAAACTTGGAGAAATTAAACCCATGAGACTCATCACCAAAGCTAACACTGGCAGTTTGTTTATGACAATCTATAGTAGCATTGGCAGTGTTCAAGAAAGGTCTACCAAAGATAATGGGACAAAAATCATCTTGTGGGGAACTAAGAACTAGAAAATCAATAGGGTATTTTATTTTCCCATACAAGACTTCAACATCTCTCACAATCCCAAGTAACATCTATATCTTCTATTTCAGCGGGTGCTATGTCATACATAATTTCTTGGTATAAGGTGATATGTCTCCAACATATCTACTATTTTTTATTGTTCCATGCTATTATATTATCCATTTTGGATGTTTTATATGCATTAATATGCTATTTTATATTATTTCCGGGACTAACCTATTAACCTAGAGCCCAGTGTCAGTTTCTACTTTTCCTTGTTTTTGAGCTTCGCATAAATGGAATAAAACTTTTGCGATGATTTTTCTTGGACCAAAAGACACCCAAGAGACTTGGAGTGCAAGTCAGAAGAGACGTGAGGTGGCGCCAAGGGTGGAGGGCACGCCCTAGGGGGCCCCTACCTTGCCACCCCCTCAGGAGTCCTCTAACCTAGCCCTTGGCCCTATATATTCACATATATTCCAGAACCTCCAAAAGCATCCACGAAAGCACTTTTCCACCGCCGCAGCCTTTTGTTCCCGTGAGATCCCATCTTGGGGCCTTTTCCAGCATCCTGCCGGAGGGGGTTTCGATCACGGAGGGCATCTACATCAACTCCATTGCCCTTCTGATGAAGCGTGTGTAGTTTACCTCAGACCTACGGGTCCATAGCTAGTAGCTAGATGGCTTCTTATCTCTCTTTGATTCTCAATACCATGTTCTCCCCGATGTTCTTGGAGATCTATCCGATGTAATCTTCTTTTGTGATGTGTTTGTTGAGATTCGATGGATCATGGATTTATGATCAAATTATCTATGAATATTATTTGAATCTTCTCTGAATTCTTATATGCATGATTTGATATCTTTGTAATTCTCTTTGAACTATCGGTTTGGTTTGGCCAACTAGATTGATTTTTCTTGCAATGGGAGAAGTGCTTAGCTTTTGGTTCAATCTTGCGGTGTCCTCACCTAGTGACAAAGTAGGGGTAACAAGGCACGTATTGTATTGTTGCCATAGAGGATAAAAAGATGGGGTTTACATCATATTGCTTGAGTTTATTCCTCTACATCATGTCATCTTACTTAAAGCGTTACTATGTTCTTTATGAACTTAATACTCTAGATGCAGGCAGGAGTCGGTCTACTTGACACGAACGTGATGCCTATATTACATAATCATTGCCTTGGATACACTACTGCAGGATGCTACTAACGCGACACTATGATCAGATACCCTTCGACAAAATTGTGTGCGATGCATAATCGCAAACGGTGGTGTAAAAAAACTTTCAAAAAAGGTGCAAAACGTTTTTGATGGAGGATAAATCAAACACGGTTCATATTTTAGTTGCGTGTGCGATTCAGGGCATATGGTTCAGTTCAATTAACCGTTTTCGATGAGGAGGAACAAAAGAAACGGGCAGCCAGATGAAGGTGTGTGCGATGTACATCATACAATTCACTCGGATGAACTATTTGTGATTAGGCAACACAAAAGAAATGGTCAGCCAGATCAAGGTGTGTGCGATGTACAACATACAGTTCACTCGGATGAACTATTTGTGATTAGGCAACACAAAAGAAACGATCAACCAGATCAAGGTGTGTGCGATATATGACATGCGGTTCACTCGGATGAACTGTTTGCGTTGAGACAAGAGAACATAAATGGTTCAATATAACAAATACCATAAATATTGTGTAACGCCCCGAGACCGATGTGCCAGGTGTCGTTCAGTTATTCGCTGTTGTTGCCTTGTCTTTGCTTGCGTGTCATGCATTGCATATCATGTCATCATGCACATTTCATTTGCATACGTGTTCATCTCATGCATTCGAGCATTTTCCCCGTTGTCCGTTTTGCAATCCGGCGTTCCGTTCTCCTCCGGTGGTCATTTCTACCTTTCTTTCGTGTGTGGGGATTAAACATTTCCGGGTTGGACCGAGACTTTCCAAGCGGCCTTGGTTTACTACCGGTAGACCGCCTGTCAAGTTTCGTACCATTTGGACTTCGTTTGATACTCCAACGGTTAGCCGAGGGACCGAGAAGGCCTCATGTGTGTTGCATCCCAACACCCTTCCATTTTGGCCCAAAACCCACCTAACTCTGCTCCATCATCTAGAGCGTTGGATCACGATCGCGTGGCCAAAAACCGCACCTCATTTGGACTCTCCTAGCTCCCTCTACCTATAAAAGAGCACCCCTCCCCGAAATTTCGGATCAATTCGCGGATGAAACCCTAATCCTCTTCCCCTCTCGCCCGCCGGACATGTCCATCCCGGCCGGACGAGATCGCGCCGCCGCCCCGGGCGAATCCGGGATCCACACATGGACGTCGCCGTCCCACCGCTGCCGCGGCCCGCGGAGCCCATCCGGGGCCCGCGCGGGCCCAGTTTCGCCGCCGCCGCACAGGAGCGCCCGACCGCGCCCGGCTCCCCTTCGCCTTGCCGGAGCATCGCCGGCCGCCTCGCTGACCACCCTCGCCGGTGAACCCCCAGGCAGGAGCTCCACCGCCCCTCCTCTTCATCTCCCTGCCTCTCCCTAACCTCTCTCCTCTCCCCTGCAGCGATCCTCGCCGCCACCACCACAGATCCGGCGGGATCTGGCCCCCACCGCCCGGATCCTTCCATCCCCGATGGGATCCGCCTCCCTCCTCCGCCGGAGACCCGCTGCCGCCTCGCTGTTGACCTAGGGCGCCGCCGCCCTGTTCCTGTTCGTGCGCCAGGCGCGAGGAGGACGACGCCCTCGCTCGCGTGGGCCGCCTTGGCCTCACAGGCCCAGCATCGTCGGCCTGCCTCCTCCTCCTTCACGGGCCGAAGCCCATGGGTGAGGCCACACCCCAGCGCCCCGCCTCTGTTTTTTTTTCTCCTGTTAGGCCAGCTTGATTCGGCCCGAGTCACTGTTTTTATTTCGCGAACGAATTTACTAATTTTCCAGAGAAAACCTGTTTTACAGAAAAGTCCCCCTAGTTCATGCATTTAATAACTCCCTAACCGTGCATCGGTTTAAAATGATTTATATATGAAACTTGCTTAGAATTTCATCTAGTTTCATAATATGCCACTTTCATATATGTTTAAAATGTTTAAAATGATGTTTGTTTAAATTTGCTCCTATGCCATGTTAAAATGATTTAATTCATAACTAAATAACTGTAGCTCCGTTTTTAACAAACTTTATATGTAAATGGGGTAGAATTTTGCCTAGTTTATCATGGTGGACTCATTTTGCATGTTTAAAAACTCTAAAATATTGTTTAGGGCAGAACAGTACCAAATCTAAAATATGCTATGGGGATTTACCGGAATTGTTGTTCGTTACTTCCGGCCTCATTTAAACTTGCCTAGATAGGTAGTTTCGTTGTGCTTCACCTCTTGCCATGTTAATCAATATTTAATATTGTTGGGGTTCATAAACAAGAGAGAACTAAATAATCGTTGTGGTGTTTTGTCAATATGCATCCCGATGCATATTGAGCTCCACTTAATTTGTAGGATTGCTTGTGCACCTTGCTTGCCATGCCTCTTTAATCCGGACATGCATCATACTTGTTTGTGCATCATGCCATGATTATGTGAGGGTTGTTTACTAGGTTGTGTGCTTCTTTCCGTTGTTGCTTCTTCGGCTTGGTTCCGGTAACGTCGCGTTTGTGAGGACCCATTCATCTACGTCCGTTTGACTTCTTCATGGACTCGTTCTTCTTCCTTGCGGGATTTCAGGCAAGATGACCATACCCTCGAAATCATTTCTATCTTTGCTTGCTAGTTGCTCGCTCTTTTGCTATGCCTATGCTGCGATACCTACCACTTGCTTATCATGCCTCCCATATTTTTGAACCAAGCCTCTAACCCAACTTGTCCTAGCAAACCGTTGTTTGGCTATGTTACCGCTTCGCTCAGCCCCTCTTATAGCGTTGTTAGTTGCAGGTGAAGATTGAAGTCTGTTCCTTGTTGGAACATGGAGATGTTGTTCCTTGTTGGAACATGTTTACTTGTTGGGATATCACAATATATCTTATTTAATTAATGCATCTATATACTTGGTAAAGGGTGGAAGGCTCGACCTTATGCCTGGTGTTTTGTTCCACTCTTGCCGCCCTAGTTTCCGTCATATCGGTGTTATGTTCCCGGATTTTGCGTTCCTTACGTGGTTGGGCTATTATGGGAACCCCTTGATAGTTCGCCTTAAGTAAAGCTTCTCCAGCAATGCCCAACATTGGTTTTACCATTTGCCACCTAGCCTTTTCTTTTCCCTTGGGGGTCGCGCGCCCAAGGGTCATCATTATTTTACCCCCCCCCCGGGCCAGTGCTCCTCTGAGTGTTGGTCCAACCGAGCGATGTCCGGGGCTACCAGGGGCAACTCTGGGCTGGCCTACCCGACGTCTGGCTCATCTGAGTGTGCCCTGAGAAAGAGATATGTGCAGCTCCTATCGGGATTTGTCGGCACATTCGGGCGGTGTTGCTGGTTTAGTTTTACCCTGTCGAAATGTCTTGTTGTACCGGGATACCGAGTCTGATCGGAATGTCTCGAGTGGAGGTCTATTCCTTCGTTGACCGTGAGCGCTTGTGATGGGCTAAGTTGGGACACCCCTGCAGGGATTTGAACTTTCGAAAGCCGTGCCAGCGGTTATGGGCATATGCGAATTTGTTATGTCCGGTTGTAGAAAACCTGAACTTGACCTTAATTAAAATGAATCAACTGCGTGTGTAACCGTGATGGTCTCTTTCCGGCGGAGTCCGGGAAGTGAACATGGTGTTGGAGTTATGTTTGACGTAGGTTGTTCTAGGATCACTTCTTGATCGTAGTTTCTCGACCGTGCTTTGCTTTCTCTTCTCGCTCTCTTTTGCGTATGTTAGCCACCATATATGCTAGTCGCTTGCTGCAGCTCCACCTCATACCTTTTACCTTACCCATAAGCTTAAATAGTCTTGATCGCGAGGGTGCGAGATTGCTGAGTCCCTGTGGCTCACAGATACTTCCAAAACCAGCTTGCAGGTGCCGATGAGACCGTGCAGATGACGCAGCCAAGCTCAGGAGGAGCTCGATGAAGATCTTGTCTTTTGTGTTGTTTCGTTCTAGTTGATCAGTAGTGGAGCCCAGTTGGGGTCGATCGGGGACCTTTGTCGCATTTGGGGTTCTTCTTTTATTTTGGTTCCGTAGTCGGACCTTGATTGTATCTGGTTGATGTAATGCTTTATTCCTGTATTTGTGTGAAGTGGCGATTGTAAGCCAACTATGTATCTCTTTTCCCTTAATGTATTACATGGGTTGTTTGCGAAGATTACCTCACTTGCGACATTGCTTTCAATGCGGTTATGCCTCTAAGTCGTGCTTCGACACGTGGGAGATATAACCGCATCGAGGGCGTTACATATTGCAAGGTTCAAATTTAAAGATTACAACGCCCAAATTCAAACATTGCAAACCGCGTCATTTCTTAAAAGGGATCAGCCGCTGACAAGTCATGTATGGGTTTGACACAATGACTTCCAATTGCTTTGCCATATGCTCTTCCAATATGAAGTTTGGCATTTTTGGAGGCACTTACATTCCCAGTACCTGCCGGCTCTGATAATCATACCATTGATCTTTCCTAATTAAATGTGTGTTCAACCTCGGTACCCTCAGCACCTTTGCTCTCGCAAGAAAGAACCTGGCGAGTGTAATCTCCGGTAAGGTCCCTCGGTAGGAGTTCAAAGTAATAATTGAGAGATGCAGATCCAAGCATTCGATGTGATTGTCATTATAAACAGTATCCACCTCCGGGCCTATTATTATCTACAAAAGAAGAGAACGTGTTAGTGCCTACATGCAATTTTGAACACTGCTACACGCGCATTTGATTTGCAAGATTTGTAAAATGCACCAATGTGCCATCTTTGATCTGGCATGATTAACATGGGCATTTGATTACAATCTAGAAACATGTAGCCTTCTTCACAAGAGGTTGGATTGGATGAAAAATTCACTAAGAAAACTAGTATAGATGAATCCAAAGGAGAAATGCTTATGGATGATTGTAACCATATGAATGAAGCAACCAATATGGGGTGGGGGTGTGTGTCCTAAAATCCTCCAAAATTGCTTCAGAAATCGTAGTACATTGGCATTGTAAAATTGGGAAAAGGTGCAAAAAATTGAACTCCCTTATGGTTAACATTTAACAGGAAAGAAACATCACCTCGATATACATCTTGTTCAGGCACGGAAAGCATCTCAAGCAACTGACAACTTGGTCCAGGTTCGGGCCGACAGATTCTAGTGCCAAGACCTTCATTGTGCCCAGAGTCTGGGTGAAGCTTCGCTGGATGACAGACGAACATACATCTTCAAAACTTAGAAATAATGTTGATATCAAGAAGGAGAGGTATAAGGCGACTGTTGTACCTGAAAGTTGTAGTATTTGACAGATGAGTAGCCCACCACTTTCAATTTCGGCGCAGAAATGACATTGATTCTTGTTGGACCTTGTTGATCAACTACAAGTAATCTCTTAACTGAAGGTGTGTCCTGAATGACCATATTGTGGTCCACCTTTTGTGATCTCTCGTTGCAGCACCAGCAACACACATAAATAGTCTAGAGAGTCCTGGAGGTGATGTGCAAGGTACTCGACCAATTCATTGCCTGAAGATGAAGGAACTCGAGTGCAGTATAGCCACAGAGCAGGCGCTCCATGTCATCCTTTGGGATGCGGACAGTGATGAGCTCGAGGTGCTTCAGTCGTGGTAGAAAAAGAGCGGGCGCATCATTAATGGGGGATGGCAGTTCATGAACTTGGCGAGGCGCAGTGTGGGCGCGAAGCGGAGCGCGGACGTTGGCAGCAAGCACATATGCCCATCATTAAAACTGAGCTTCTCGAGCTGGTCTATGGTGGGGGATCGGAACCACTCGTCAAGCTTGGCTGGGTCCTTGCCATTGGAATGAAACTTGCCCGTGATAAGGCCTTTGATTGGGCCATGGTGACTGCCAAGGTTCTAGGAGAATGCATCCAAGCTTTGGCGATAGCCATGGCAGAGCTTGTGGGCGTCGAGGAGGTCGACAGGGGTGAGGAGCCATAGGGGGCGCCACCGCCGGGAAAGGGCGGCTATCCTTGCCCGATATTTGATTGGGAGGAGGGATATGATGACTATGAACATATCATCGGGGAGGTTGTTGATGAAGTCTATTCCTGCTGGAGTCGCTTGCGGTTCTTTCTCGACCCGCCTCCGCTTGTTGGCAGCCTCGTTCTCCACTTTGTCGACGGTGACGGAAACCTCCGTCTCCATATTCAGGCCGTGCCTTGGTGCTTCAGCAGCCCTGGCGTTGCCACTCCCTCCGATGGGGCGCTTCGGTGGCATCCTTGTACAATGACGGCTTGAGGACTCAGAGCGGCGTCGAGGATGCGGACGAAGAGAGAGAGGAATTGTGTGTGTGACGAGGATGGTGGGGTGCGGCTGCTCGGTGGCGCCATTAATATAGACCAGTGGGAGCGAGGCCGGCGGTGATCCAAGGCTGTCTCGCTTCCCGGTGAGAACGACTGCCTAATCTCTAGTATGAATGAAATCTATGCTTAATTATTGAATTTTAGTTGCAGAAAATAGATAGTGCTATTGATTTTTAGCTGCATATTTTGACAAATCGCAGTGTCTCTTGGCTTAGCGCCGAAGTCTGGCTTTAATTTGCATACCATAATCTGAACCGTTTGCATTGAAGAGATGCACAGAACATGCATTGAACAGCTTGTACGCTTCATGGTGAGCCTGCGAACCAGACTGCGCTCGCACGCCTCCCGTTCAGTCAAGCAGCTGTTCAGGTATCTCAATGTTTTGCAGCCAATCAACGGTGCCCTGGTGTTTGAAATTCATTCACATTTCTAGCATGGGACCTAAGCATGCACCCAAGGACACATATTTGATTTTTCAACCAATTTATATGCAATGGAGCATGTGCATGTAGTTCAAATTTGAATCATGGACATAAATGCATTGAAAACTCAATTAATGCATAAAAATGTCCAAACGAACCCCAAAAAATCACAAAAATTTACACAACACTCTTGTTGTTCTATGCTGACACGAGAAAAAATTTGAAAGCAATAAGAGGCAATGGATATCGTTTCGTCCCCAAAGGTGGGACGTTCCCTATCGGAACCATCATGCTTGTTGTGATAAGCTCTAGTTTGCCATAAGCTTATACCCAAACCTGCCCAAAATGGGACAAATTATTTACCATGACATGTTGATACCGCTCCATGATACCATGCCAAGTTTCATGAATTTCAGACGAGTTTTGGATTTACTAGAATTTAAAAACCAGGTATCTTAACATTTTGTCGGCAATCAACGGTGCCCTGGTGTTTGAAATTCATTCCCATTTCTTGCATGGGACCTAAGCATGCACCCGAGGACACATATTTTATTTTTCAACCAATTTATATGCACTAGAGCATGTGCATGTAGTTAAAATTTGAATTATGCACATAAATGCACTGAGAACTCAGTTAATGCATAAAAATGTCCAAACGAACCCTGAAAAATCACAAAAAATGACACAAACACTCCTATTGTTCTATGTTGACACGAGAAAAAATTTGAAAGCAATAAGTGGCAATGGATATCGTTTCGTCCCCAAAGGTGGGACGTTCCCTATCGAAACCATCATGCTTGTTGTGATAAGCTCTGATTTGTGAGAAGCTTATACCCAAACCTGCCCCAAGTGGGACAATTTTTTTACCATGGCATGTTGATGCCGCTCCATGATACCATGCCAAGTTTCATGAATTTCAAACGAGTTTTGGATTTGCCAGAATTTAAAAACCAGGTATCTCAATGTTTTGTTGGTAATCAACGGTGCCCTGGTGTTTGAAATTCATTCCCATATCTTGCGTGGGACCTAAGCATGCACCCAAGGACATAGATTTGAGTTTTAAACTAATTTATATGCACTAGAGCATGTGCATGTAGTTCAAATTTGAATTATGCACATAAATGCATTGAAAACTCAGTTAATGCATAAAAATGTCCAAAGAACTGCAAAAAATCACAAAAAATAACACAACACTCCTGCTGTTCTATGTTGACATGAGAAAATTTTTGAAAGCAATAAGAGACAATGGATATCATTTTGTCCCCAAAGGTGGGGCCTTCCCTACCGAAACCATCATGTTTGTTGTGAGAAAGCTCTGGTTTGTGAGAAGCATATACCCAAACCTGCCCCAAATGGGACAAAAATTTACCACGGCATGTTGATGCCGCTCCATGATAGCATGCCAAGTTTCATGAATTTCAGAAGAGTTTTGGATTTACAAAAATTAGAAACAAGGTATCTTAATGTTTGCGGCCGAGTGACAGTGGCAGGGTGTTTGACATTCATTCCCATTTCTTGCATGGGACCTAAGCATGCACCCAAGGACAAAGATTTGGTTTTTCAACCAATTTATATGCACTGGAGCATGTGCATGTAGTTCAAATTTGAATTATGCACATAAATGCATTGAAAACTTAGTTAATGCATAAAAATGTCCAAACGAACCCTGAATAATTCCAATTCTTTTATGACACACATATAGTTGCATGTTCACTGTAGATAAAAGGTCTAGCAATTCAAACACCGTCCATGACTGCTGTGACCCCATTATGTAATTCAAATCAAAATGAAAAATCAAGTAGATCCCACATAGTTTATTATAACCAACCGTGTGAGATGCATCACAAAATATCTTGGAGCACCGTCGGAGTATAGTACGCATATGGCTTACGCGAGAAGGTGCGACGGCTGCAGTCCACAACCCGCTCTGAATAAGGGACCGTGTCTGATGACACTTTGCGCGCCAGTTTTTTCCTTGAAGCGATTCCATATTTTCGACTTCTATGGAAATATCTACCTCCCTGCCCCTTCCCCCTTACCAAAAGCCACATTTCCCCTGTTTCTGCCTTCCTTTCCAAGTTGAAACCTTCACTCCTTGCTTGCAGCGCCGCGACCTTGCCGGCGACCCTCCTTCACGCTACTCGACCTCGCCTATCCAGGTAGGTAATCCACACCCGACCCCCATCCTCCTCCTCCTCCCACATCCCACATGCCCCGACTGCCGGCGCGAGCGCGACACCTTCCACCCAAATCACCGACCTCTCCACCAAATAAGCGCCAGCCTAAGCCATGGTGCATGCAATATGGCCAGGATCTCAAGGAGCATTTGGCAGCGGAGAACCAAATCATGGCCGCACGCGCGGATGAGGTCGCGATGGCTGGCATTCGTGCCGACCCCCAGATCTTGGAGGAGCACCTCGCCGTCGAGGCCACCGTTGACGCCTCACGCACCGACGCCGCGACGCAGATGGCTGCTTTAAACAACAGTTTGTGGCATTTTCTCGAGGCCATCGTCGGTGCCTTTGACGAAGACTACGATGTGTTTTCTCAGCGTGCACATGCTTACCTCACCTCGAGAGCCAGCAGGTTGGTGCCCGGAGTGGCTCAGGCGACTCACCACTACAACAAGGGCACCCACGATGCGGAGGCCTCGCCCTCTTCCATGTCCAAGGAGCCAATCGTCATCGATATCTCCGAGAATGAGGAGTAGCTTGTCTTATTAGCTCACTATAAGGGCCCATCACTACTGCAGGATAGTCCAAACGCAATACTACGATCAGAGCCCCTTCGACGAAACTGTGTGCGATGCCATAATCGCAAACAGGGGTGTAAAAAACCCAACAAAAAAGGTGCAAAACATTTGCGATGACGGATGCATCAAACATGGTTCAGATTTTAGTTGTGTGTGCGATGCAGGGCACACGGTTCAGTTCAATTAACTGTTTGGGATGAGGAGGAACAAAAGAAACGGGCAGCCAGATAAAGGTGTGTGCGATATATAGCATACAGTTCACTGGGATGAACTATGTGTGATTAGGCAACACAATGGAAATAGTTCAACTGAACAAGATGTGTGTGATACACGGCAAACATGTCCGTAATCAGAAATGTGTGCGAAGACCAATAAGAACACAGATGATTGCTGCTAATAAGTCGTGTGATTTGCTCTGTCTACAGTAGGATAACATGTATATTCTGATCACGGGATCAGAACATGAACTTTCTGAGTTACACGCCTGAACTTCCCTTTGTAGAAACCCGACCTTTGGGCTATCTTCACAACCGTGTCCCCCTCGGTGAATTATTCTGGTCAATCGTGTTCTATGTGATGTAAGTTTAATCTAGAAATAGTTTTTCGTAACTAAATGCCCATTTTAAATAGGAATCTCGCTCGTTGGTGGATTTTTCTATCGGGTCGTGATGAAATTGCGTTTTTTTTGCAATTTTACTGCCTGAGTTGTTCGCCCTGAACTTCCCTCTGTGCTATGTTGAACTTCCGCCAACATTTCCCAAATGGGGCTTGAGATATACGGTTGGAAAGCTATGGACACCAGTATCATGACCCAAGTTAATTTTTTGGCAAAATGTAAGCGGTTTAAGAGCAATTTTGAAAACCATTTTTCTTCATACAAAAAACCTAAATCGTATTTTCGATCACATTTCTAAACCATTTATCGGAATGAGGCAAATAATATGGCATTGGAAAGCTGCTGAAAAACCGCTCCTTCCACATGTTTAAAGTTTTCTCTAATTCCCTATGGTTAAAGAGTAATTTGGAAAATCGTAAAATTTTGCAAATTGAACAGCCGAGTTCGTATTTTTTATGTTATTTCTATACAGCTAATCCAATTGAGGCAAATGATATGGCGTTGGAAAGCATATAAAAATGCGCAACTTTTTCTTGCTGAAAGTTTTTTCTAATTTTGAACGGTTTAAGACTAATTTAGAAAACAATACAAGTCCCACCGAGTTCGTATTTTTGATCTATTTATTTAACCGTACGTTCGATGTAGCAAATGATATGGCGTTGGAAAGCTTGAAAAAATGCAAAACTTTTTGGTATATATTGTTTGTCCCAACTCATTACGGTTTTACGTCAATTTTGAAAATGGCTAAAAACGTATTTTCACCATAATTTTTACAAACTTTATTGGAACGGGGCAAATAATATACCGTTGAAAAGCTACGAAAAATGCAAAACTTTTTCATGTTGATGATTTTTTATGATTTCTGGTCGTTTTCAAGTAATTTTGAAAACGGTGAGATCATGCCTTCTGCCTTTATCGCGAAACAGATTCTTCGAAAATGCACTGCGTGAAGAACTTGAACTTCTCGACGTGTGTACTTGAACTTCACTTTGTTTTCCACGTCTTTTTTTGCTCGCAGCTCTCCATCCACTCACCAGAATTGAGCATGTGATATACCGATGGAAACCTGCTGTAAACACACAATTTTCCCGCGTTGATCATTTTTTCATACTCGCGATGGTTTAAAAAAAATTCATCTAAAATTCATTAAGTGTAGTAGTTGAACTTCCTGCTGTTTTCTCGTTCAACTTCTGTGACATAGTTTCGTTTGTAATTTTCCCATCCATCTGTCAGCGTTACATGAGTAATATTCCTTTTGTACAAACCTCTTTCCCAATAAATTTTTTAACTATCTCTGACGAAGGACTTGAACTTATAACAAAAAAATTGGACCTTGCCTTTTAATTAATTTTTCTCATATTAAACACACACCATGTAGTACTGAACTTTTTACATTTTTATAATTTGAATTTTTATTTTCTTTTTGAAATCAAATTGCTCCCAAATAATAATTGAACTTCTTTGTGGATTGAGAGAATTATTTTAAAACACAAAAAAATAATTTAATTTTTGTGTTTTCGAACATGGAAACAAGCTGAACCTCTCTCACAAGAATTTTTGAACTTTCCCGGATAGAGCACTTGAACTTTTTTCAACAAACTTTTTAAGCTTTTATTTTTCTATACTTTTATTCTCTCCTGAAATGCATTCCTTGCAGTAGTTGAACTTCTCATCGTTTTCACCTTGATCTCTTGTCACGTTTTTTTTCAACCTCTCTCACAAGAATTTTTGAACTTTCTTGGGCCGAGCACTTGAACTTCTAGCAACAAAACTTTAGGCTTTGCATTTTCATTCTTTTTAATACAAAATGCACACCGTGTAGTACGTGAACTTCTGGCAGTTATCAATCTGAACTTCTGAGATCATGTGTTCTGCCTTCACCGGAACAAACAGAGTCTCCGGAAATGCACTTCGTGAAGAGGTTGAACTTCTAGAGTAGTTCTTTTTGAACTTCACTCTGTTTTTCACGTGTTGTTTTTTATCCGTAACTCCCCAACGACTTACCGGAATTGAGCAAATGATATACTGATGGAAAGCTATTGAAAACACGCAACTTTGCCGTTATTTAAACCTTTATCTTGTCCGCTATTTAAACTTGAACCTCTAGTTTTTTTTCTAGAAACGATGAAAATTGATTCTCTATAAAATTTGTAACTTCTCTATTTTTTAATGTGACCTTCTTAATTTATTCTTTAGTAACGGGGAAAAATCCTAATTCTAAATATCGTACCATTTGTTATTTAAATTTGGACTTCTAGGTGTTTTTAAGGAACGAGAAACATCCATTTTCGAAAAGCAAAAATAAAATTCCATGGGATTTTTTGTACAAAGATATGTATGTCTCTTTTTTGTTTTCTATTCTTTGTTGAACTATCCAATTTATTAAATTTGAACTTTGAGAGTTATCATTTTCTAAGTGAGCTTTTTTCTATTTCTTAGTATATAAACATGGAAAATCTGATTTATATAATTTTTTGGAACTATTCTTTATTAATTGGAACTTCTTGGTTTTGTAATTAACATCGAAATTCTTCGTCCTTAAATTTGAACCTCTTGCTTTTATTAGAAATAGGGGAATTTGTTTTTTCAATATTTTTTGAATGGCCCCTTTTTTTAATTTTGAACTTCTTTGTTTATTCTTTGAGTAACAGGGAAATCCTAGTTTCGAAATAAAGATCGGACCGCTTCGTTATTTTCATTTGAACTTCTCTTTTTTATAAACCGTTTTGAACATTTTTTAGCTAACCTTTTTGATTTTGTAATAAACATCGAACCGCTCTATTATTTATATTTAAACTTCTAGATTTTTTTAGAAACAGGGAAACCCGTATTTTATGAACTCTTTTGTTTTGTCAATTTGACCTTCTTGGTATGCAATAAGCACTGAACTTATGTGTTGTAAAATTTGAACTTCTAGATTTTTTAAAAAACAGAGAGAATCATTGTTTTACAAGTTATGAAATGCACTGTTTTTAACTTACTTATTTATTCATTAGCAATGAGTTATTTAATAAACATTGAACCCTTAGTTAATTAAATTTGAACTTCTAGGATTTTTTAGAACCTAGGAAAATCCTAGTTTGTTTTAGAAATGTGATTTATTTTTATTTTTTATATAATATCTAATTTTCTACTTGCGTTTTTGTGTTTGTTAGTTTTTTCTTTGAACTTCTTTATTCAGCGATCCTGGATTTTCAAATGTTTGTTTCTTTTAACTTGATGGTTTTCTAAAAAATAACTTTTGAAAAAAATAACATCAACTTTTTTGTTCTCCATATTTATATGTATTCCTAGTGAACATCACGTGATTTCTTATTTTATTTGTTGCCTTTTTAAACTACACTGTTTTGGTCTATAAAAATCGGTGTAAATTCTTAAGTTCGGTATACACATGTAGAAATATTCATCAATATTTTTTGAAACGGGAAATATCGAAATCTCATGTATCTAATTCACAACTAACAACTAAACATGTAGTAGCCCACACATATGACCAAAAAAAGATACTACTAGGATGATTGGTGGCATGCCTGTGCTGCCAGGCAGCAGTTGTGTCGCATGCATCAACACACACTACACGCGCATGTGGTAAGCAACTATAATATGAAACGAGATATCCCCATTTAGGAATAATCACAAACACCCACGAGCACAAATGCCACCTATCTACAATATCATGAAACTGTTACTAAAATGTACAATGCCTGTTGAGGCTGCGTGTGCAGGGGCAACACCTGCATTGCTCTCGCATGCAGTAATTAACAGGGAGAGGCGGGTTGCGCCACCAGGGTAGAGGCAGCGTGGCATGCAAGTAGAAGTTGATTTTTTTCGAATGTTAGTAGTTTGGCTACCAAATTCATTGATCAGAGGGGGAAAACCAGTTACAAAGAACCCAGACTAGGCAAGCACCTAAACAAAAGAGAACAAGGGGCATAAGAAGAAAAGAAACAACAAAGATGGCTCACCCAGGATCGAAAGGAATTCCTGCACCGGCCAGGTTCCTCAAGAAAATCTCATCCCTAACTAGAGTAATGAAAGCATTGTGGGTGAGTGATTCCATCTTGAAAAGCCGTCTGTTACGCTCGTGCCAAATTTCCCAGGCCATCAGGCGCATTAGTGACAGTGTTCCTTTTTTGCTTGCCCGTTCCCGCATTTCGGAAACAGCCGCCCATCCATTGGTTGATGTTGAGGGAGAAGCTCTAGGACAATGGCTTTAGGCTGGTCATAGTGGGGAGTAACTTAGACTAATGTCATGCATATGACACTAATCTATATTACTACCTTCATAATGCAAAGTAATATACTAGTAGTATTATAGGGACTCGGCTCCCCTGACGTACTGCAGGGCGCAGTTGGGTCACT